>NC_134267.1:223518811-223786311 GCF_031893055.1 Leptodactylus fuscus | reverse complement strand
TGGGTCACTTTTCATTCCTCTGGTCCAGTGACAGACCAGAAGGACAAAGACAAGGACATGGATGTGAACGTGCCCCAAGTCCACCAGTAACCAACCTCTGGACTCCATCATCTTGTGGGGCTCGTCATGTAATGAATGAGACCACCTTGGAATTGGGTCTTATTGGGTGCTGTATTTTCCTTGTAGAAGATGCTGGATGGGTCCTGGGTGACGTACTTCTTCTAAAGATGGAGATGTTCTTCTGGAATTGTCCTGCTTGGCTATCTTCATCCGTCCCATAGACTTTAAAAGGAGCTGGAGCTTGCAGACGGGGACTTCCTTAATTTTTGCGGAGTTATGGGACCTCTGTTCTTGGGATTAGTGGGGGGTGCAGCATTGGGACCCCCAATGATCAGATACTTATCTCCTATCCTGTTGATTATAGGCAGTTTTACATTGACGGGTTCAGCTGAATTTACACATGGCAGATTTGTTGCAGTAATCTCCGAGACTGTCCTATTCATCCAGATGGGACTTGCAGGATTCCATGCACATCCTATCTAGACCAATGAAACAAAACTGATTTTCAGTTCCAAAGATTTCTGCGGTGTGTGAACTTACCCGTAAGTACTCAAGTTCTGTCTTTGGTTTTGCATGGAATGGATTGAGAAGAACCTAAGAGAACGGCATCTGAAGGGTTTCAATAGCCCCTCACATGTGGCTTGCACAACATCGGACCCCCTGCTGGAACTGTCAGTGTTGTGAAGCTTTTGATGCTCCGCAGGTCATGACCTCCTATAACAAGCTGGTCACAAGTCCTAGTCCAGGACCATCACAGCTATGGCTATGGAGATGAGCGGGTGGGAATACTGCATATGATGCTTGTATTGCAATCTGATTGATACAATCGGTGCAGATTTTTTACTATGTTGACAATTCATGTATGTAAGCAGCAGGGGGCTCTATGGCAGACAGCACGCTTGGGGTATACAGCGGTTCACTAGTCCCTGGCAGTGGCAGGGTTAATAGTAGTGATGTCATCAGACAATTTCGTGTAAAGCCCCTCATTTCTTTGCATTTCCCGCAGTCTGAGAAATGAGAATTATAATGTATGTAAATGCGTAAATGATAGTGTTGTGTGGTGTGTAATACTTAGTGGGGCCAGACAAATCCCCAGACTGGGGCGGCGCGAGACTCCAACATGCCGCCGTATTCATGTCTTACGCTGATGAAGATTTCACCTGTGTCCTTAATACGTACAGGTCACCCAGGACTTGAGGGTTAAAGGGGTTGTCAAGGAGGTCGGGAAAGGTAAAAAAAACACCCCATACCTGTCCCCGGTGCTCTGGTGTCTCCCACCGTGGTCGCTCCTGCTACGTGTTCGCCGCACACGACCAAACAAACCCAGTTTTGATAATGAGGCCTACTGATTTATTCCGTCTTTCCTCCACATCACCAGCGGTCTATTCCTTGTTGCCCTTGTATACGGTATGCGCCATCCCTGCTATCATGTAGTGGGTTATGTCATAGCGCGCTGACCAAGACCTCATTTCCCAGCAGCGAGACCCTCGTAGCCGTCTATGCTGTGACACAACAAGGCGTATTATCCCTACATAAAGAAAGTTATTTGTGAGGGAATTAGCAGTTCCCAAGCATCACAACAACCTGCGCCGCACAATGACCCGACTTACTGCGCCTTTATGGGAGGGGGAGGCATTTGCATCTTTCTGGGAGATTGGGCTCCACCAAAGGCTATTTTGTAAAGACCCCGAGGTTTAGAATTCAGGATTTGTAAAGGATTGGAGATGGTAGGCTGTCAGTAAGGAGAGCGCCCCCGTCTGGGACCCCAGAGAGGGTCTATTCACTGTGTATACAGTTATACTGACTGTCTGTATACAAGGGCTCAAGCAGTCATATGACCTGTATATATAATACTACAGGATAGAGCAGGAGACCCCGGGGGAAAAGAGAATCTTCTATATAAGTCAGTGAGCTCTGGACATTGTAGGATGTTACATCATCTGCCTCTCATATCTATCTATCTATCTATCTATCTATCTATCTATCTATCTATCTCCTATCTATCTATCTATCTATCTATCTCCTATCTATCTATTTATCTATCATATATCTATCTATCTATCTATCTATCTATCTATCTATCTATCTGTCTATCTATGTATCTATCATATATCTATCCATCCATCCACTATCTATCTATCTATCTATCTATCTATCTATCTATCTATCTATCTATCATCTATCTATCTATCTATCTCATATCTATCTATCTATTTATTTATCTATCTATCATCTATCTATCTATCTCCTATCTATCTATATATCTATCTATCTATCTCCTATCTATCTATCTATCTATCTATCTATCTAATCTATCTATCTATCTTCTATCTATCTATCTATCTATCTATCTATCTATCTATCTATCTATCTATCTATCTATCTATCTATCTATCTATCATCTCCTATCCATCTATCTATCTCCTATCTATCTATCTATCTATCTCCTATCTATCTATCTATCTATCTATCTATCTATCTATCTCCTATCTATCTATCTATCTATCTATCTATCTATCTATCTATCTATCTCCTATCTATCTATCTATCTATCTATCTATCTATCTATCTATCTATCTCCTATCTGTCTATCTCCTATCTATCTATCTATCTATCTATCTATCTATCTCCTATCTATCTATTTATCTCCTATCTATCTATCTATCTATCTATCTAATCTATCTATTTATCTCCTATCTATCTATCTATCTATCTATCTATCTATCTATCTATCTATCTATCTATCTATCTATCTATCTAATCTGTCTGTCTATCTATCTATCTATCTATCTATCTATCTATCTCCTATCTATCTATCTCCTATCTATCTATCTATCTATCTACCTATCTATCTATCCATCTCCTATCTATCTATCTATCTATCTATCTATCTATCTATCTATCTATCTATCTATCTCCTATCTATCTATCTATCTATCTATCTCCTATCTATCTATCTATCTATCTATCTATCTATCTCCTATCTATCTATCTATCTATCTATCTATCTCCTATCTATCTATCTCCTATCTATCTATCTATCTATCTATCTATCTACCTACCTATCTATCCGTCCATCCATCCATCCATCCATCCATCCAATCTCTGTTTATCATATTCATCAATGCTTTTCTCCACCAATCTTTCTATCTAGTTCATATCTATTTGTCTGTATCTATTATTGAGCTGATCTTGGAGTAATTTGCGTTATTGATCTGTACTATTTGGCTGATACATTACAATGAGTGTCCAGTCAGGAATGATATCTAGCTCGTTCCCCTTAGTGATGATACCTATGGCTATTCGTGTTCCTCGCTGCTCAGCTGCTTTTTAGGCTGTTCCTTTAGGGCAGAGCTGTGACCTGTGACTACAGATTAGTTACACTGCCCATAAGGAGTGGTCGGTAGTCTGAGACACCTCATACCGCCATGACTCTAGAGCGTTCAGCCTCAGGACGACATTTATAGGGTTAACTTAGATAGATGGAGAACCCCTTCAGGCCCATCTTATGGTCTAATACACATAATACTATTCAGCAGATGATATTTAGTTTCAGGGGTCATCTCATCAACACATTCCCATCCTGGTGCGTTTTTAGGTTATTTCTGAATAGGACCCCTCTCTTTAACCCCAAGATGAGAGCCACAATATAAGAACAGTCCCATAAGACATCCCCTTTAAATTTACGTATTTTTGGATTATTCTAAATATTTGGAAAATATTTGGCTAATCCTTGAATAAGTTTCTTAGGAGATGTTTAGCCTTCTGATCCCATTGTTCTGAATGTGTAGAATTCTGGATAGCGGCTGCTACATTGTATCACAAGACGAGATGACCTGCATTGTTCTAGATGCCATGCAGATGACCAGTGAACTGTGGGCTGTGCTGTCAGGGGTTGCCTTTGATCTCTGGGAGACAGGAGAACATATCCACACAGTGATGAGACTGATGAAAGAAGCCGGGGAATGTGCCAAGCCGCCTGTAAACAAAGCCTTGCCTCTCCCACAATGGTGGACAGACCCTCACCCGCTCTACAGACGACTCCATAAATCAACTATATGGAAACACATGAACTGCCATGTTATCGCCCAGTGGGTCATACCATGTTAGACAGTGTGGTGGGTGATTAAATAATCAATAAAAATCTGAGTTCAAACACATCCAAGTAGACCCCCAACTCAGATATACTGATATTATCAATCTATGGTGGCCGTATAATGGTGAGTACAGGGCTCTGCACATAATCTAGGTGAATACAATATCGGAAACATTTGGTGACTTACAGGTGACGTCTCTGACTGTAATCGTTCAGCTGTGACTTGTCTCTGTAAAGTTTGCACCAAAGACATCTTTGTCTCCTTTCAGTGGAGTTCCGACACCTGGCACCCCCGCTGAATAGCTGTTTGATGGAAACCACAGCACCATTTACATTGTATCATACAGTCCTATGAAAAAGTTTGGGCACCCCTATTAATCTTAATCATTTTTAGTTCTAAATATTTTGGTGTTTGCAACAGCCATTTCAGTTTGATATATCTAATAACTGATGGACACAGTAATATTTCAGGATTGAAATGAGGTTTATTGTACTAACAGAAAATGTGCAATATGCATTAAACCAAAATTTGACTGGTGCAAAAGTATGGGCACCCTTATCATTTTATTGATTTGAATACTCCTAACTACTTTTTACTGACTTACTGAAGCACAAAATTGGTTTTGTAACCTCACTGAGCTTTGAATTTCATAGCCAGGTGTATCCAATCATGAGAAAAGGTATTTAAGGTGGCCAATTGCAAGTTGTTCTCCTATTTGAATCTCCTCTGAAGAGTGGCATCATGGGCTACTCAAAACAACTCTCAAATGATCTGAAAACAAAGATTGTCCAACATAGTTGTTCAGGGGAAGGATACAAAAAGTTGTCTCAGAGATTTAACTTGTCAGTTTCCACTGTGAGGAACACAGTAAGGAAATGGAAGAGCACAGGGACAGTTCTTGTTAAGCCCAGAAGTGGCAGGCCAAGAAAAATATCAGAAAGGCAGAGAAGAAGAATGGTGAGAACAGTCAAGGACAATCCACAGACCACCTCCAAAGAGCTGCAGCATCATCTTGCTGCAGATGGTGTCACTGTGCATCAGTCAACAATACAGTGCACTTTGCACAAATAGAAGCTGTATGGGAGAGTGATGAGAAAGAAGCCGTTTCTGCACGTACGCCACAAATAGAGTCGCCTGAGGTATGAAAAAGCACATTTGGACAAGGCAGCTTCATTTTGGAAGAAGTTCCTGAGGACTGATGAAACAAAGACTGAGTTGTTTGGTCATACAAAAAGGCGTGGCGTCCAAAAAAAACAGCATTCCAAGAAAAACACTTGCTACCCACTGTAAAATTTGGTGGAGGTTCCATCATGCTTTGGGGCTGTGTGGCCAATGCCGGCACCGGGAATCTTGTTAAAGTTGAGGGTCGCATGGATTCCACTCAGTATCAGCAGATTCTTCAGAATAATGTTCAAGAATCAGTGACGAAGTTGAAGTTACCCCGGGGATGGATATTTCAGCAAGACAATGATCCAAAACACCGCTCCAAATCGACTCAGGAATTCATGCAGAGGAACAATTACAATGTTCTGGAATGGCCATCCCAGTCCCCAGACCTGAATATCATTGAACATCTGTGGGATGATCTGAAGCGGGTTGTCCATGGTCGGCGACCATCTAACTTAACTGAACTTGAATTGTTTTGTAAAGAGGAATGGTCCAAAATACCTTCATCCAGGATCCAGGAACTGATTAAAAGCTACAGGAAGCGACTAGAGGCTGTTATCTTTGCAAAAGGAGGATCTACTAAATATTAATGTCACTTTTCTGTTGAGGTGCCCATACTTTTGCACCGGTCAAATTTTGGTTTAATGCATATTGCACATTTTCTGTTAGTAGAATAAACCTCATTTCAATCCTGAAATATTACTGTGTCCATCAGTTATTAGATATATCAAACTGAAATGGCTGTTATAATCACCAAAATATTTAGAACAAAAAATGATTAAGATTAATAGGGGTGCCCAAACTTTTTCATAGGACTGTATGTTTCATAGTGGCCACGCAATATAACTACAGCCTCGTCCTATACACTTCTATAGAACAAGGTTGTATATATATCACAGACAGCGCACAATATATACAGAGTAGGGGTCACTGTGCATGCACGTACACCGTGGCCCCTTCAAACAGCTGATCAGTGGGGGTCCCAAGTGTCATAACTCCGCTGAACTGTTATTAATGATCTATCCTGAGGATTGATCAGCAATAAAAATGAGCTGGTAAATCCCTGTAATACAGACCAAGTGCTCCTTAATTTAATACTGCCCAATTGCCCCCAAATATTAATTGTCCCCATACCGCTGCTGCCGTCCCTCCTCTCTACTCCTTGGTGTAAGGAGACACAATACTATGACATCATTGCTCCTGTCTATGCCGGGGAGCGAGACATCTTGTCTGTGGTCCCGTCACCTGTGGTCCCGTCGCCTCCCCCCCTTTTAACTACGTCTCTGACCTAAAGGGGTTCTTCACTTTGGACTACTTGGGGTGGCAACCTATGGTACTCCAGCTGTTGTATAACTACAACTCCCAGCATGCACACTCCCTCTGCTGTTCTTTGAACTCCCATGGAAGTGAATGAAGCCTGTTGGGAGTTTGGGCTTCACAGCAGCGGGAGTGCCGAAGGTTGCTGACCCCCATGTTA
The DNA here is from genome assembly GCF_031893055.1 of Leptodactylus fuscus. Taxonomy (NCBI): domain Eukaryota; kingdom Metazoa; phylum Chordata; class Amphibia; order Anura; family Leptodactylidae; genus Leptodactylus; species Leptodactylus fuscus. The sequence goes on along the minus strand of NC_134267.1, from coordinate 223,779,510 downwards.
GAAGGATCCCTTGACAATAAGCTGATCACAAACTCTGCCCCCCCTCCCCCGGTGGGATCCTAAAGAATCAGTATTGAGGGAAATTTTTAAAGAATATCTGAAATTCTGATCTGATCTGAATTTTTTTTTTTTTACATTTAACATGTCATTATCTATAAATTAAAAAAAAATGAACTCCTGCAATTTTTTCTCTGGCCACTAAGCCTAATAACAGACAGACACTTGCCAATTCTGTAGGTTGTTTTTTTTTTTACAAGAGTCAACTCATTTACATCAAAGTATTACAATAGGAGAAAACAAAAGCAAGGCATGGACTGCACCTCCCAATGGTATACACGTATCTAATGCTTCTCAGTAACCTCTACAAAGTATGATATTAGGACGTGCTGTCCGTGTTTTTCTTTCTTTTTTTTCTCCTCCTGAAATGTAACATATTGATGACCTATTCTTAAGATCAATATGTCATAAACTTAGGTGATCAATATCAGACAGGATGCTTCTGACTCCTGAAACTCTCATGTTCAATTGATTGAAGGGGCCATGGCGCTCCCGGACAGGTACAGCGCCGTACATCGTGTAGTGGTTGTAAATGGTACTGCAACTCTCTCCGATTCACCTGGCTGAGAAAGCTGTGTTTATATTGATGGCTACTAGACAGTGTACAGAGCTGTGCCTGAAGCCCTACAACCCCTCAACAGACTCCATCATCTGTCCTAAGATCAAAGTCCTAATACATCCCTTTAATCATAGAAACATCTCTATGTGGAGTAAATGATATTCATTTTAAGGGGTATGGGTTGGTCCTAGCACCAACACCCCCCACCCCCAGTCCCAGACCATTGAAGACGTTGAACCTTGGAATGGGGTCACCACTTAACTATCTCAATGGTTGGGCTTCTCTAAATAGGGACAATTGTAAAGACCTCAGAGAAATTCTTCTAAACCTTCTACAATGGGTTTGTTCTGCTGATCCCATTCAGTGGCCGCACTATAGCAGTGACTAAGACTGAAGTCAGTACATGTGCCTGTATCTGCAGATAAGAGGTGTATGACATCAAGGGGTGACATTGATGGCTTTACTGTGATGCCTATAGATACCCCATAGGTGAAAAATATATAAAAATCCCAGAGATTCCTCCCTTGTACGCTGTTCTGTTCTCAATACGGCGCCACACCTGTCTATAGGTTGTGTCTGCTACTGCAGGTTGACAACCGTGTAAGATAGACTGATCTACTGTTAACTCTTTGGATTCATTTATAGTTTTAAAGGGGGATGTCTGAGACCCAAGGGTAATGGGATACTTGGACCCTGCGCCGATCAGCTGATTTGGCTGGTAGAAGTCATATACAAAGTATAGTCCAGTTCAGGGGAATGGAAGCAGAACTACAGTTCTCCAGAACCACTGCTACAGTGTACAGAGCCAGGAGCTGTAGACAGTGTATGGAGACGCACTGTGTAGCACTGATGCCCCTGAACGAACTAGGAGGTCTCCTCCATGTTACCTATATAGGAGCAGAGCTTATCATTGGGAGGGGTGTGTCAGACCCCCACTGATCTGATACTGGTGACTTAGCCTGTGGCTAGGCCATCAGTATCTATTACCCTTGGGTCTTGGACAACCCCTTTACTTGATCTTGTTTGGCTGGCATCTATTCCTCACAACACCCCCATACACATGCACACTTGACTTGGCCAAGCATGCGTGTAATCTAAATGGGAAGAGGGAAGTAAGTCATCATTGTGGAAAGGATTGGGCACAATAAAAGCCAAAAAGCCTGATCCTCCCGACATCTGACATTGAGGGAAAGTGGAAACACTCTCATATATACTAGATAGTCGGCCGCCCCACTGATATCTAAGGTGTATGGCCATCTCCAGAGATTGCATGTGGATTAGATGGAATTGCTGGTAGCAGATAATCTGTGACATTATCTATTGTCAGTAGTAGAAGTAATGGTGGGTCAGTGGTGTTATCTATAGAGGTGTTATCTTTCATTGTAATCCGGTGACGTAAATGAGGTGACTGCTGCAAATAAAAGCCCTACAGAATGATGGCTCAGTGGTGTTATCTATACAAGTTCCTTCTATTATAATCCTATTTCTCTTGGCTGTGATGTAAATGAGGTGACTGCTGCAAAGAAAAAAATTCATAAAAACTTGGTTTAAACAGCAGGTAATTTCGGGTGACACTTTCCCTATAACTCTTAATGTTGGGTACGGCCTTCATACAGTTTGCAGACGTGCAGACCTACTCCTAGGGTCATGCACTTCCTAGCTGACCTGTTACCTGTGGCTGAAGCCTCTGTGGGACACCACTGAGTTACACGGCCACATTGGCCACCATTGTTTCCGCTCGGCTATTTTTGGACAGGATGGGATCAGCGATGTGAGAAGAAATTCATATTGGTCGTTCTTTGACTTTGCTTCATTCCTGGAATTTGTAGCCAATCTCCCAGACACTTGACACCGGCTTGTTCCAAATCATTGCTCGTAACTTCCTCTTATTTATGATATGAGGGCCAAAGTTGAGTGTTATTGTATGTGAGTAAGGACGCTATGTAAGGAGGCACTTGGGAATTGTAACTAGACTCTGGTCTACTGGCCTCATGTATCCAAGCCGTACTAGGAAAGACAAAAAGAAGATACGTCTGGTTGGCTGCTAAAGGTGGTGAGAACAGAATTTCGGTTTTGGTACATTAGGCCCTATGTACTAATACTAGATCTAAGTTCTGTCATAAAGCGGATCTGGAAGGAGAATATATGTCATCCTGAGGGCTTTGGTTTCTTCCAGCATTCCAAAGCACACATTAAGGCTAAGGCCCCATGGACCGGAACCGGAACCATGACGGTTTTGGAAATTGTAGCGTGTCTGCGCTGCGATTTTTTCAGAAAAGTAGGCATGGGATTCGCATGAATCCCATCCGCTTTGCAAGTACTGTACAATGCAAGTACTGGCCAAATCGCAGCGTTTCCGGCCTGTGGGGCCCTGGCCTTAAGGGGTGTTCACACATAGGAATTTGACATTGCTTCCTTTGCCTTTATTTGGCAGGACCAAATTCCAAATTCCACAAGTAGATTTGGCTCCAGTTTCCTCTATAGAGGTCCCACAGTCAGGAATGTTGTTGGGTCACTGCCGCAGCCAAGCACACGCTGTGACCACTTCACGGATAGCAAATGATCACTGAGATGGGCCACTTGTGAAGAGGCAACTGCTGAGGGAGGTGGACTGTTCAGGATCCTCATCTCTTTACAGTACAGACTAAAAGTTTGGACACACCTTCTCATTCAAAGAGTTTTCTGTATTTTCATGACTATGAAGATTCACACTGAAGGCATCAAAACTATGAAGTAACACATGGAATTATATGCATAACAAAAAAGTGTGAAACAACTGAAAATCTGTCTTATGTTCCAGGTTCTTCAAAGTAGCCACCTATTGCTTTGATTCCTGCTTTGCACACTCTCACACTCAAGCGCTACAAAGAAACTGTCTCACATGAGGACCGTCCAGGAAAGGAAGACCAAGAGTCACCTCTGCTGCGGAGGATAAGTTCATCCGAGTCACCAGCCTTAGAAATCGCAGGTTAACAGCAGCTCAGATTAGAGACCAGGTCAATGCCACACAGAGTTCTAGCAGCAGACACATCTCTACAACAACTGTTAAGAGGAGACTTTGTGCAGCAGGCCTTCATGGTATAATAGCTGCCAGAAAACCACTGCTAAGGACAGGCAACAAGCAGAAGAGACTTGTTTGGGCTAAAGAACACAAGGAATGGACATTAGACCAGTGGAAATCTGTGCTTTGGTCTGATGAGTCCAAATTTGAGATCTTTGGTTCCAACCACTGTGTCTTTGTGTGACACAGAAATGGTGACCGGATGGACTGTACATGCCTGGTTCCCACCGTGAAGCATGGAGGAGGAGGTGTGATGGTGTGGGGGTGCCAAGCTGACGACACTGTTGGGGATTTATTTAAAATTGAAGGCATACTGAACCAGCATGGCTACCAACAGCATCTTGCAGCGGCATGCTATTCCATCCGGTTTGCCTTTAGTTGGACCATAATTTATTTTTCAACAGGACAATGACCCCAAACATCTCCAGGCTGTGTAAGGACTATCTGACCAAGAGGGAGAGTGATGGGGTGCTACGCCAGATGACCTGGCCTCCACAGTCACCAGACCTGAACCCAATCCAGATGGTTTGGGGTGAGCTGACCGCAGAGTGAAGGCAAAAGGGCCAACAAGTGCTAAGCATCTCTGGGAACTCCTTCAAGACTGTTGGAAAGCATTTCAGGTGACTACCTCTTGAAGCTCATCATGAGAATGCCAAGAGTGTGCAAAGCAGGAATCAAAGCAGAAGGTGGCTACTTTGAAGAACCGAGAATATGAGACAGATTTTCAGTTGTGTCACACTTTTTTGTTAAGTATATAATTCCACATGTGTTACTTCTGAGTTTTGATGCCTTCAGTGTGAATCTACAATTGTCATAGTCATGAAAATACAGAAAACTCTTTGAATGAGAAGGTGTGTCCAAACTTTTGGTCTGTCCTGTACCTGATTAGAGAGCAGTTACAAAGAGTGTCTCTCGCTCTGGAGGACCTGTCCTGTCCTGCATTGTACAGACCACCATTGATTTGAAGGGGCTTCACTCATCACCACTACAAACATGCACTCTCGGCTCAGCAGGGCATGAAATTTTGTTTTAATGGGGAAAAAGGCATCACGGGTCACTCTGAAATCCAACATGTCTAATTATTCCTTTCCTTGGTACCGGCTATCAAAGGTCGGTGTGAGGGCCCATACACAGACATTGCTGGACGATCCCAAAGATACAAAAGATTTGTCAAGGTGAAACAACTTTGTGTAAGAGCGACTTTATACTAAGAGGTGTCTATTCTGGTTTTACAGCTATATAAGTTTATGGAAAAACCACTTTAGGCTGAGGCCCCACGTTACGGAAACGCAGCGGTTTTTTTTTGCAGATTTTTCTGCGCTTTTTTTAGATTAATTCAGGAGTAACTTGAAAAGGAATGTAAGATATAAAGGAAGTGCTGAGACTTTTCTCTCCTGTTAAACCCACTCCTGAAACCCGCAGAAAATAATGTACAATGATGAATATGGCTAATCGTTATTACGGATGACATTAGCCGCAAGTTACATCATTTTCTTTATCCTCCTATACTGTAATCGCTCTTGCTGTCATAAAACTGCATATTCTATTTCCGTTGACTGCCAATACCAACAATATTGTCCAAAAGTTTTTGGCATGGTAAGAATGCTTTGAGAAATAGAAGGGTTAATTGTTTATTTTATCAATTAACATAATTAAGAGAATTAAGAAAAAAGAAATCTAAATCCCATCAATATTCGGAGTGACCTTTCCCCTTTGGAGGAGGAGTCCTAGAAGTGATGACATGGCCCCCCGCAGATAAGTGTCATCCAGTCTGTCTGGGAGGACATGAAGAGACAGAAGGATTGGAGCAAGCCTACATCTACAGAAGATCTGGGCTTAGTTCTCCAAGATGGCGGGAACAACCTCCCTGCTGAGCTCCTTCAAAGCTGTCTGCAAGTACCAAGAAGTGATGGAAGGCAAAGGGCAAAGGTCACACCAAATATTGATAGGAATTAAATTTCTATTTTCTTCATTCATAAAAATAAACTATTAACCCTTCTATATCTGAAAACATTCTTACTTTATAGCATTTTATCCACACCTGCCTCAGACTTTTGCACAGCACTGTAAACATGCTAAGAACGCGTGTTGTATTATCAGAACATCAGGACTATCTGGGTGTGAGAGTATAAATATATAATATTGTCCATTATTCCATTCCTTGTCCAGCCAGAATGTGACATTTTCTTGGGTCTTGGCTAAGCCTTAAGCAAGACTAGTAAATGGCCAAGGCTCTTCAAAGAGCTTCCAACCCAGTGATTTCCCAGCTTCATGTGGTGTGAACACTTTACGTGTCCTAATGGATGGCTTTCATTGTCCCCTCGGGGGCTAATTGGTTTCCTCTGTTTCTCTGAGCTGATAGGGACTAGTTTGGGAGTGGGACCTTTCCCTTGTAGGTAAACTCTTTTCAGACCTTTATAAAGACAATTAGTCTGACAAGTCCATTCAGGGGCTTATCAAGGACATCTATACGCTAACACATCCTGAATGAAGCTTAAAGAGACTTTAATGTGGAGGTGGGACATGGTAATGGGCTTGGTAATGAGAGGAAGGGGGTCAATTATGGTAGAGTTCAATGCAAAGACAGTGAAAAAGGAGGATTAGCGCCTGTGAAATTTGCCACCAGTGAACATAGTCTTTGTAATGGTGACCATTAGGGTTGAGCGATCGGGATCGGAAAAGATCGGATCGAGCAAATTTCAGGATCGCGATTAGGATCGGGATCGGCTGGAAAATGATCGGAAATCGGATTTTAAAATCAATTATGAAATCTCAAGATTGGATCAACCCTATTAACCACACATGGGCCAATATTACTCCAATCTGACCAGTATTTCAATATTCTGTAGTATTGAGACTGGTCATTAAAAGTTGTAGGGGAATGAAGAGAAAGATTTTGTTTGTAGGAATTTTCATTGATGACATTAAATTGTAAAATCAGTAATGGCTACAACTCCAATACATTTTTGACAGCTGTCTACCAATTCTCCATACCTTCCGAATCACCGAACCACCACGTACTCTCAGCTCTATCAAGAGTACACATGTTCAGAATGGGGAGAGGCGAGTAATATGCTGTCAGACACCAAGAACAATAGCTGGATTCCACAGTCTCCAACATCAGGGGATAGTTTTGAGGCTTCCCATACACATTAGATGGTCAGCTGGTCCCACTAAAATGGTTGGATTTTGATAACATTAATGTAATGTGTACAACCTTCTTAAGAAAAGGTAGAGGAAGTTCTACATTTTCTTGACCATGTGTGAGTGGGAATCAAAGATGGTTTCCTAGTTGATGGCACCGGTGATGTTTCGTAGTGGTGGGACAAGATCTCTTGGTACCCAATGTATGGATTTCAGAATGTGTCCTACTACCCGTGGTCTCTGAGGTTCAGTAATAGGTGTCATGTAGGCTTCAGTTTACCATCCTCTGGTGTTCATAATACATATTCCACATTTACTTCCACCCCATCCTTTCCATACACGTTCTCTATGTTGGGCGGCTGGCTACCCTAGTACTACATATCGGTAATACGGTCCACTGGCTTCTGAAGGTACTCTCTTATATATCATGTACAGTGGGGCAAAAAAGTATTTAGTCAGTCACCAATAGTGCAAGTTCCACCACTTAAAAAGATGAGAGGCGTCTGTAATTTACATCATAGGTAGACCTCAACTATGAGAGACAAAATGAGAAAACAAATCCAGAAAATCACATTGTCTGATTTTGTAAGAATTTATTTGCAAATTATGGTGGAAAATAAGTATTTGGTCACCTACAAACAATCAAGATTTCTGGCTCTCACAGACCTGTAACTTCTTCTTTAAGAGTCTCCTCTTTCCTCCACTCATTACCAGTAGTAATGGCACCTGTTTAAACTTGTTATCAGTATAAAAAGACACCTGTGCACACCCTCAAACAGTCAGACTCCAAACTCCACTATGGTGAAGACCAAAGAGCTGTCAAAGGACACCAGGAACAAAATTGTAGCCCTGCACCAGGCTGGGAAGACTGAATCTGCAATAGGCAACCAGCTTGGATTGAAGAAATCAACTGTGGGAGCAATAATTAGAAAATGGAAGACATACAAGACCACTGATAATCTCCCTCGCTCTGGGGCTCCACGCAAAATCTCACCCCGTGGGGTCAAAATGATCACAAGAACGGTGAGCAAAAATCCCAGAACCACGCGGGGGGACCTAGTGAATGAATTGCAGAGAGCTGGGACCAATGTAACAAAGCCTACCATCAGTAACACACTACGCCGCCAGGGACTCAGATCCTGCAGTGCCAGACGTGTCCCACTGCTTAAGCCAGTACATGTCCGGGCCCGTCTGAAGTTTGCTAGAGAGCATTTGGATGATCCAGAAGACTATTGGGAGAATGTCCTATGGTCTGATGAAACCAAACTGGAATTGTTTGGTAGAAACACAACTTTTTGTGTTGGAGGAAAAATAATACTGAGTTGCATCCATCAAACACCATACCTACTGTAAAGCATGGGGGTGGAAACATCATGCTTTGGGGCTGTTTCTCTGCAAAGGGGCCAGGACGAGTGATCTGGGTACATGAAAGAATGAATGGGACCATGTACCGTGAGATTTTGAGTGCAAACCTCCTTCTATCAGCAAGGGCATTGAAGATGAAACGTGGCTGGGTCTTTCAACATGACAATGATCCAAAGCACACCGCCAGGGCAACGAAGGAGTGGCTTTGTAAGAAGCATTTCAAGGTCCTGGAGTGGCCTAGCCAGTCTTCAGATCTCAACCCTATAGAAAACCTTTGGAGGAAGTTGAAAGTCTGTGTTGCCAAGCGACAGCCCCAAAACATCCCCGCTCTAGAGGAGATCTGCATGGAGGAATGGGCCAACATACCAACAACAGTGTGTGCCAACCGTGTGAAGACTTACAGAAAACGTTTGACCTCTGTCATTGCCAACAAAGGATATATAACAAAGTATTGAGATGAAATTTTGTTACTGACCAAATACTTATTTTCCACCATAATTTGCAAATAAATTCTTACAAAATCAGACAATGTGATTTTCTGGATTTGTTTTCTCATTTTGTCTCTCATAGTTGAGGTCTACCTATGATGTAAATTACAGACGCCTCTCATCTTTTTAAGTGGTGGAACTTGTACTATTGGTGACTGACTAAATACTTTTTTGCCCCACTGTATATCTCCATATTTCACTGTATAGGAAAGGTTGGCCTACAACACTTTTCTATGCAATGTAAGGCACCAAAAAATTAACACTGTGTGGTATATATATTTTTACAATAGGAGTCCATGATTGATGTATACCACCATATGTGTGATGTTTTTATACTCTGTGATTCTTAGAGTAAGTTCACACTACCGTTAGTTAATGTCCATTGCTGTCATCCATCACAGATGCAGATGAAGCCTCCTCCATAGCGTGTCCGTCTTCAGTCACCCCTATGTAAGAAACATGACATACGCTTTCTTCCATCAGGTTTTATACTTCCCTGACGGAGGAATAAGTTGTGCACGCAGGACTTTTTCTTCTGTTACAAAAAATAAGCAAATATGATGGAACAACCTCCCTGCCAAAAACTGTCTGCACAAACCGAGAAGAAATGGTGGAAGGCAAAGGACAAAGATCACACCAATGACTGATGGGATTTACATTCCCCTTTTCTTCATTCAATTAATTTGTTAATTGACAAAATTAAACTATTAACCCTTCTATTTCTGAAAGCTTCTCTCTTTGTAGCATTTTTTCCACACCTGCCTAAACCCTTGTAATAAAAGAGGGTTGAGCCGAGTCCTACAGGTTTGCATTGTTTTGTCAGGAGAGCAGGAGATGTGTCTTGAGAGAATTGATCATCCACTATAAATGCCATTGCTCAGTCCTTAATGGCGTTTTTAAGACGATAACTAATCTCCTATAGCAGAACTATTTGTAGACCCGGTTATCAGTCTCCTAGATGAAAGAAACAAGAAATCCATCCTCTGGTATCATAATGGTATATATGAGGCCTCCAACCTCTCCCTACATCCTGATTTCCAGATCCAGGGCAATCCCTGAATGTAAACAGGGATATATGAGATGTATTTATGGCATTTTATTGCCTTCCTAGTTGGTTTTGTTGCCTTGTCTTTGATGGTCACCCTCAATATGTGTTATAAATCAGGACTGTCACTCCTAATGAGGCTTGTAGGATCCTTCATACATTCCTGAGACCTCCCAGTGACTGCGCCACAGCTGGAGGAAGAAGGTTCTTCCAGGTCTTTCAACAAATGCAAAGTCTCGTGCAAGTAATTTATGGGCGCCTGACACTTTTACACAGATGTGGATCTGGTCTTGTATGAGGTTTTTTTCCTAATACCTTGAGTTTTAAAGAGCTTTACCTCTAAATATCTTGTGAATTTTGTCCTCCAAAGTAAAAACAAAACTGGGGTCAATTTTTGATTCAGATATCCTATATGAAAATTCAGAGTTACGCTAGATTCACACCTACATTGGGGTTTCTGTTCTTTGGGTCCACTTGGGGTCCTGAAAAATGGAAACCCAATCCGTTTTAAAAGCAGTTACCTGCGGAAACCTGCAAACCCCATAGATCATAGTGGTGTCCACTGGGTTTCCGCCTGGTTTCTACCCGAAGATGCGAGCAGGACTTTTCTCTCCGCTGCTTTTAAGTGAAATGGGGGAGGGAATTCCCAAACATCAAAAGCAGAGTTGACCGTCGTCTTAAGAGACTCCGTCGCAGATTCCGTCAAAAATCTGTGGAGACGATAGACTTGCCCAAGGACTTTTCTCCCTATTATAGTCCATGGGGCACGTGGGTGTCCACAGGTAACTTCTGTTTAGCAGGTAGGCTCTCCATCATTCAGGTCCCATGACGGAGAACATGGCACAAGTGTAAACATTGAAGACTGCCATCAATTAGAGAGTGTCTACAAAGGGCATCTATCACTTTGGAGGAACTAACATATCTGCGTATTACATAAACAGCCTCTTCATTTCAGTGGGCACCATGTAATACTCTATATGCCCTTTGGAGGCACTGTAGCAAAACTGATCACTTGGTGCCCAGTTCCTTCTCAGTTTACAACTCATCATTGCGGGAAGGACATTGAAGGACACCCTGTGATCTTTTTATACTTAGGGATAATTTGTAAGAAAATGAGATTGCAAAAAGCGGACAACACTTGCATGCCAATGTCTTCATTGGGTCCAGTTTGTCTTCTGAATAGTGGTACAGATCCAAAATAATTCAGTAGTCACCAAAAATGCTATTATAAGACAGAATCATTTTCACTTCTATGGCCACCATTATTCCACTTCATTTCTACACCCTCACTATGTTCAATGAGCAATGTCTAAACACTCACCAAATCTGGAATTTTTTTCCTTGTTTTTAGCTAAAGGCGCCCATACAGTTTTAATACTGTACTTCTTAGGGAAAGGAGAACACAACCAACAACTATTCTTCCTGTTCCCCCATACAAATGCACACTTGTATGGCCAAGTATATATCTGTTGTCAATGAGGAGTAAGGTGAAGAACGGCCATGGGACGTCCATTTTTTGAACGGCTATGACATGGCTGTGATCAAACCCATAAAAGCCTGTGGATGGACAGTGACTCTAGGTTCACACTTGTGCCATGTTCTCCGTCATTGGTTTCCGCTGTGGGATGTACACGATGGAGAGCCCGCCTGCTAAAACAGCAGTTGCCCATGGACACCCATGGACCCCATAGACTATAATGGGGTCTGAGTGACTGGCGGGTTTTGCTGGTTTTATACCGATACCGGCGAACAGAAAAGTCTCCCATGCAGGAATTTCCTCTATGCCAAATTTTTGGCAGAACCTTGAACGGAGTCTCTTACAAAAGGTCCATCAAAAAACTGGGATGTCCTATATTTGCTGTTAATAAGACCAAAGGAAAAATGATACATCCATTATTCACAGACAGTGGAACGTTCATGTGAATAAAGCCTAAGCTCCGGAGGAAGATTATCTCCCCAGAAAACAAAAAAATTGGGCGTTGACATTTAACATGGCCGTTCCTTCTATTCTCCAATTTAACTTGTCAGGGAATAGTTGGCAAGCCCAACATTGACCATATGTGTCTAATAAGGATCTACCATTGAAGTAGCAGAGGAGTCTGAATACCACACCAGGACCAAAAAGTGTGCAAGGACCTGGGGTGGTGCCTGAGTCTAATCAGCTTAGACTTGTGACAGTAAATGCTATACTAATTGTAGAGAGAAAGTAGCAGAGTTATGACTACACCGTTCCTGCTCCTCCAAACATGTCACAGCAATGATTGATGACTTGGCATGGTCGGGCCAAGGAGCCTTCAGGGTTCAGGAGAAGGCACTAATCATGGAAGGAACAAAGCACCTAGCACACAGCTGACTTAAGACCTGCTGTTCAGCTGCAGGAGGAAAGGTCAGGACCTGGGCTCAATAGGTCTTTCAAACAATCCCAAGTAATGTATTAACCCATTGCAGTGTGCAGGAGAATGTGTGACCTGCTGCCTTTTATAGCTGTGCTCAAATGGTTTGTTTAGCGGAGATTTTGTTGGTTGGTTGGTTGGTTGTGTGAAGGAAAAGACACAATGGATTTTATGAACTATTGGAAGGCCCTATAGAATAACTCCACCTTGACATGTCTTCTGCATAGGTCACACACGGGAGGTCAAACTTTTGTAAAGGCGCAATTTTTATGGGAATTGGAGAGATCTATGGGCCATGACGGAAGTGTCAAGGGAGGGCAAAGAGTTTTGTATCTTCATTTTGGCCAAGACATGAGAATTGGGGATATATAGTTCTTCTTCAGCAGCGGATTGTGGATCCCCAGTGCACATAACTGGTTTGGGTTATAGGTTGGACTTGATGGACTGATGTCTTCATCCAGCCTCATCTACTATGTAACTATGGTGTTGGGCTGCTCTCAAGGGCGTTATCTAAGTAGCCTTCCCAATCTTCACCATGCGGGAAGGTCTAGATAAGGTTCTAGATTTATTAATGACTTTCAATTTACAGATATAGAAGTAATATGCACAGGAGTCTTTAGATAATGTGCGTCACATTACTGTCATGTCTGTCTTCATTCTACTAGTGGTTTCTATTTTGGGCTCTTGAGAGTTTGTGTTGCTTTAAGGTCAGCCAAACCCGTCAATTTTGGCAGGCCAGGGTGACCATCTAAAGTGTATGGGGGTGTCCTTAATATTCCCCTGACAACAGATGTCCAGGGAACGAGTCAGGCATGTTTAGTATCAGGTTTTGTTCTCTAGTGCCAGAATACTCACCTCTCACTGTTGTATGGGGGCACTCGTCCACATTAGGGAGAGTGTTCGCCTACATAGGCAGTACGGAGACTTACAAGTCATTCCTGCTCCGCTAGGGATTCTGGGTAAAAAATATGCAAATCTAGTCTCCTGGATGGAATTAGGAGAACAGAGTGCACTCTGTACACCACCCTATAGAGGGCAGCATCCTTAAACATCATGAACGACTCAGTTATAAAGTCTTTTAATCATAATGTGGATTTAATTGCTAAATCAGTATTTCTGTCCCAAAAGGAACAGATTCCCAACTATGGACAGCGCTGTTTCGGCCTATTGGGCCATCCTCAGCATAGTGTAGGGATACTGATTTAGCATGGTGAGAGACTCGTCCACATTAGGGAGAGTGTTCACCTACATAGGCAGTATGGAGCCCTCTATAGGGTGGTGTACAGAGTGCACTCTGTTCTCCTAATTCCATCCAGGAGACTAGATTTGCATATTTTTTACCCATAATCCCTAGCGGAGCAGGAATGACTTGTAAGTCTCCGTACTGCCTATGTAGGCGAACACTCTCCCTAATGTGGACAAGTGCCCCCATACCCTGGTCTATAGTCTCTCACCATGCTAAATCAGTATCCCTACACTATGCTGAGGATGGCCCAATAGGCCGAAACAGCGCTGTCCATAGCTGGGAATCTGTTCCTTTTGGGACAGAAATACTGATTTAGCAATTAAATCCACATTATGATTAAAAGACTTTATAACTGAGTCGTTCATGATGTTTAAGGATGCTGCCCTCTATAGGGTGGTGTAGAGTGCACTCTGTTCTCCTAATTCCATCCAGGAGACTAGATTTGCATATTTTTTACTTTCACTGTTGGTAATAGATGCATATATGGCGGAGTCCAGTATGAATGTTTATGAACAGGAAGCACAGTTGTGTTCAGCAGTGGTGGGTGCAATTACTTTCCGGGACTGACCATAGGCACAATATTTTATTGGAAGAATATCATAGCACTTAGCAGTTTACTTTGAACTTGTTTATCACATGCCGCCTCTCCCAACTCCAGTCTCGCACCTGCTAGGCCTTGGCCCAGGATGTTCTAGGACCTACTAGGCCTTGTCCCAGGATCTTCTACCTGCTAGGCCTTGGCCCAGGATCTTCTACCTGCTAGGCCTTGGCCCAGGATCTTCTACCTGCTAGGCCTCGCCACAGGATCTTCTGGACTTGCTAGGCCTTGCCAGGACAGCACCGTTATGAAGCTACACTAAGCTTGAGGAAGGGCAAGTGAGCTCAAAATATTTCGATATAACTGTGCAATGCCTTATAATTGTTACTTCCTGGACCAATAATCTAATGTTTTGCCCCTGACTCTAGAATCACATATTATGTGTAGAGCAGATGTCTAATGTTTTGCGACTCTCTCTCATGTCTGGGACTCCGTACTACTTCTAATAAATAAAGTCACTGGCAAGCCCAAAACAAGTTGTTGGAATGTTGTCCTGTTCTTCCAATAAGATACTGTCCATGGGGGGGTCTGAAGGAAAAGCTGTTGGTCAGACAAGCATTGAGATGACAGCTGTCTAAAAGTGAGATTATAACACATTGACCGCAAATGACCCCTGGCCTCAGCAGTACATCATTGTGGCCAGTTATTGGCTGCTGTGGCCACTTGTCCTCAGCATGATGGACTATTGACAACGCCAACAGGGGGCAGTGGAATCACAGACCCTAAAGACAAATGAATACTCCAAGTCACCTCCAGATGGGGTTGTCTTCTGCTGGACCTCTGGAACCTAAGATGGTGTCATAGACTAGGCCCATGATTTTCAGGTCGTCTGGCTGAATGGTCTGATCCTGGTTATTCGGTTATATTGTGTCTCCTTTTACTTTATTAAGTGGGAGGCAACTGGTTAAGAAAAGTCCATATTTCGGGTTTCAGTCGTTGGCCAACCCGTTATATTACCATCTCCAATATAAGATGCTTTCAAAAAGAAATACTGAAAACTTACACAAGGCAGAACTGGGAAACGTCATCTCCTCTGAGATTACACCTCAGTGTCACCACAAGGCTGTGAGGAACGCCCCCACTGGTTGTGTCTGGTATTGCAGTTCAGTTTTAGGTGAATATCATAAAACCCCCTTTGCACTAAAATACACTGCAAGCATTTGGGACTTTATGTTATGGTGCAGGCATAAACATGACTGTCAGGAACACATTTTACCCTAATAAACAGGGGATGAGCTGCAGGCAATGTGCAAACTTAATCAGGGGTGTATATATAGGCGGAGCAACCCCACCTTTGTCCTGGTACCTGAAGGGGACCAAATATCAAGACACCAGTATCATAAATGGCACTTGGTAGGTTGGGCCCCTGTTACAGATTTTGCTATGTGGCTGAGAAGTGTCACGTTGATCCTTTGCCCTTATTATCAAAACCACAGCCTGCAGACTACACAATCCTGCCGGGCTAAGCTTGTAATATATAATTAACCCATGTGGATCTTCAGGGTGGGGTGTCAGGACCTCAGAGACCAAAACCGTAATCGCTTCCCTAAATTCCCTTGCCCCTGTAAATAATGCCAGAATTTAGGAATTGCATTAAATGACTAATCCTCATTGACTGAATTTCTTAAAATGGAAAAATCTGAACATCCAAAAATTGCTCGAGATTGTTGTAGACTTTATGGTGGAATAAAGGAGAATTATGGGCCTGTCAGAGCCCCTTTTGTGGTGTAAGGTTGTCAGTCACCTGTATGAAACCTATTAGCTGTATCACTGTCAGGAGATAAGTTTGGTTTTGTGAAGATTTCCTCTTGTAGGAGCAGAGCAAGGAGCGCTCCAGGAGACCACCTGCTGACAGACGTAATCTCATTTAAGGCCTCATGAATAGTCACATCTGCTGGAAGCTCAGCTCAGGCTAAATGCTTACAGTAACTTCAAAGAATCAAAAACCTTCTCGCAGTAATCCATTTGACTTCTCAAGAAAGAGCATCTGATGAAATTCAGGGTCAGCATTAACACTGCTTTACATGTAGGCTTGTTGACGTTGCGTGCTAAGCCGCAAGGCCCCATGAGGTCATCCTTCGAGATGCTCCTCAAGAGAAGAGGTGGTGAGCACCTACGTAATAAGATTATATCCTTAGAAATCTTGATCTTGTCACAATAGCTCTTGATATAAATTACTTTCTAGTTTCCTTCGTTGTCTGGTTAGGTTTTACAAGACGTCTTGACCTGATTATCTTCAGGGTGTGATCACATCTACAGTAAAGCTGGGCAAGGGGATAAAAAAAAAATTAGCCCCAAGCCGGGAAATATGATAAAGTACGAGAAGAAGGTTTACTAACCAATTTAATCTCCATCAATTCCTGCACCACCGCTCTGGTCCTCAACACGCCATATACTCCAATGAGATAAAATTGTCCTACAAAATGATACTACGGTGGGTCATAGAGACTCATTGACAAAAAAATATGATCATTGTGTTACAAAACTCAGCATGCCATTATGTCTCAGACAGATATGTAACTGACTACAGGAGTGATCTGATCGGACACTGTGTCTTGCCACAAGAGGGCGTCAAAATGCTTCCCTCACGAAAGGCTCTCAGAGGCTACTTTTGGGTAGTGTATCTCTACAATACACTTAAAGACATTTCCTCCCCTTGACAGATTTTGAGAGGAGGTGCATCATTGGATTGAGAGATGCAAGTTGGTCTTTTGACAAATTGTCCACCACTTAAACCTAATTGTTAGGAATAGTGGATATGTGAAGGTACACATACACAGAGAACCGGCTCCACATGGCCCAGACAGCCCAGCTCCACATGGCCCAGCGAAGTGTACAGGACATCCTGCGGACACATGTGTTGCCTTGCATGAAAGAACGTATTTCCTAGGAATGTCTCTGCCATATTGCAAAACTTCCATGGCCTGTCCAGTTGCTAGATTGACTCCAGGTTATTATTATTATTATTATTATTTATTTATATAGCACCATTAATTCCATGGTGCTTTACATTATTATATTAATTCCATGGTGCTTTACATTATTATATTAATTCCATGGTGCTTTACATTTGGGGGTTACATACAATACACAGAATATACAGGTAGATATAATACTAACAATGACGGACTGGCACAGTGGGGTAGAGGGCCCTGCCCGCGAGGGCTTACAGTCTATGAGGGAAGGGGGGTAGAGACAGAAGGAGAGGGGGAGACTGTACAGATGGCAGTGCGGTGATAGTGTTATTGGAGGTTGTAGGCCTTCCTGAATAGATGAGTCTTCAGGGCCTTCTTGAATCCTGTGATTGTGGGGGTCAGTCTTATGTGTCTTGGTAAGGAATTCCAGAGTATGGGGAATGCACCGGAGAAATCTTGGAGACGGTTGTGTGAGGAGTGGATGATAGCAGAGCGGAGTAGGAGGTCATTGGAGGATCTGAGGTTACGTGTGGGCAGGTAGCGGGAGATTAGTTCAGAGATATATGGAGGGGACAGGTTGTGGATGGCTTTGTATGTTAGCGTTAGTAGCTTGAACTCAATTCGCTGGGCTATAGGTAGCCAGTGGAGGGACTGGTAGAGGGGAGCAGCCGATGAAGATCAGGGGGTGAGGTGGATTAAGCGAGCAGCACAGTTTAAGGTGGACTGGAGGGGGGCGAGGGTGTTTGCCGGGAGTCCATGGAGAAGGGTGTTGCAGTAGTCTAAGCGGGAGATTATGAGGGCCTGGACGAGCATCTTGGTAGTTTCCTGGGTGAGGAAGGGGCGCATTTCCTTATGAGTGGTGCAGGATCTACAGGCCGAGCTTCAACATCTGTGGGTAAATGTGCGGCAGGATACCATACAGAACCTGTATACCTCCATGTCCAACCCCATCTTATTTTGTATCCAGACTAGAGGGTCCTAGAGCTTCTGCTCATTTGTATAGTTTTCCCCAATAAACTTCCCCTTTGAGTTATTAGGGCTAGTTCACATGTAGTTATATGGTCTGAATTTTGATGCGGGAAGCCACGTCAGAATACGGACCAATATGTGCCTTCCATGTCTACCCGCGACTGTCACGGCTTCCAACAGTTGCGGCTTTCCACTCCGGACTAGGCCCAAAAGGCCTCCGTGGAATTCGCGTCAAGATAGGGCAGGTCGCTCGTGGAAAAAGGAAATGAGCGGCTCCCATTTAATTCAGTGGGAGGCGTTTTTTTTACCTGGATTTTGACGCGGATTTCACATCAAAATCCAGACCAAATAACTACGTGTGAACTAGCCCTTATTGTGATCACTTCCATAGATCCTCATTATATTCACACCGAGAAAGTTGCGTTCTAGTCTTTCAGTCTATTCATTCTTGGTGTGGTATTTTTGGTCAATAAACGTATATTGCATTGACAAAAGATGAGACCACGTGAAGTGATATAGATATCAGGACAATCTTACAGCTCATGGGAACACCAAGATAAATAAGGAAACTTAATATGGCCGTGTAAAGGGGAAAGCAGGTGCGAGTATTGTTTAGAAGTAAACAGTGTGGACATGTGCTTAGCAGCTGTAGACGGGAGGTGACAATATGGTGAAAGGGGATGTCACACAAAAAGTCCAGGAAGACATTTAAGAAGTCATTCAGAGTATACATGCTTATGGCAGTCATCAAAAATGTCAGAACATAACTGGTGCCGGGAAAGGAACAAGTCTCAAGAAGGAATGTTTATTATCCTGAAGATCTCATCAGTCTTGGTTTCCAAGAGGGAAGGAGGTATAACATGAAGAGGCAGTCGCTGTATAGTATGTTTGTATGTTCTCCCCGTGTATGGGTATGGTTCCTCCAGATACTCCGGTTTCCTCCCACACTCCAAAGACATCCTGGTAGGGAATTTGGATGATGATCCCAACTTGGGACAGTGTTGACAATTCCCCTGTAAAGTGTTATGGAATATGATGGTGCTATATAAGTGAGCAAAATAAATTCTGTAGGTGTTTCTGTAACCGCATTAGATATTTTCTACATAAATTCTGCATAGTCTAAAATAGGAGATCCACAAGAAACATGGATTCCAGACAAGGATGTAAGACCGGTTATACTATGTGTACGCTGTGCTTGTAGTGGGGGCCTAAAGCTAAGGTTCACTCTGTCTTTGAGGAGCGATGATGGTTCTCCGCTTTAGGCAGCCTCTTTTTCTTAGAAGGGATTCCTGATAAGTTGATTACAAGGTTCCCTCTGGACATGACCTTAGCTATTAGTGCTATCTGTCAAGGACCTGGCAGCAAATGTGCACCTGCAGTGCCCCCACTGGAGAAATTAGGAATTACACATTTCTTTTTTTAAACCAATATACAAGGACTCGCCAAGTGAAAAACAATCTATGCAGCGGCTCTGCCTTATAGATGAGGATCTTGAATGGTGACTTATAGCAGTCTATTATTATTTACTTTCTTTTGCTTACTTATATAGCTCCAACACACGTAGTGTCAATAACACACATTGATCCAGGGTCTTATACTGACTGCCAGATTTGGAGTCGGGAAGGAATTTTTCCCCCTGAATTAGGGCAATTGGCATGAGCCTCATGGGGTTTTTTTGCCTTCCCCTGGATCAGCACTGTAGGGGATTGTAGGGTTATAGGTTGGACTTGATGGACTAATGTCTTTATCCAACCTCATCTAGTATGTAACTGCCCCATACAGGACTCACAATCTAAATTCCCTATCAGTATGTCTTTTCTTTCCCTACACAAACACAGGGAGAAGATACAAACCGTCCTTGTCTGGATTCGTTCTCAGGACTCCAGCTCTGCAAGGCCTCAATGCTAACCAATGTACAGTTATGTTACTTGTATAGTGAGCTATATCAGGGACATCTGCATTTGCTGGTTGTAAATCTGACCCTGCAACCTGGCCTTTTAACCTTGTAGATGCCGTAGTCTAGTGAATGGGAATTGCAGTGCAGTAGCATGGCTTGACCACTAGACGGCAGCCCACAGGCTCTATAAACTATACAGATGTCAACTGATCGTTGCGGATCAGGCACTGATCTAATATTGATAATGTTGATGGCTTGTCCTATTAGGCTAAATCTTGAACAACCCATTTAAGGCCCAAAAGAGCCCCATCAGATGCCATAAAATGTCAGGATTTATTTTTATTTTTTTTAAAACCAGGCCACCTCTTTAAGGGCGTAAGACTGAGGTGTGGTGATGAAATCCAGTCGTTACGATTCCCTAATATCTAAGAATAGATTTACTGATCTAGAAGAACCTGCATAGAGCACCGAGGTCCATGTTGAGCCCAGTGGAATAATATATGGGCAGTTATGAAGATTTTTTTTTACCGTAGGTCACCCTTCAGGTTTCTATTCTCCAAATAACACGAGGTTACAAGCAGATGAGTGTGGTTGCTGACATCTGGGCGTATAGCACTGTCTAGATGAAAAGCCCGGCACAATGTGTTATGTTTTCTACCTGGTTGAGACATGAATGGGAATTGTTTGCTTTCCACTAGTCAAACACGTGTGAGTGAAGTGTAGTGAGCGCCATTATTTCCTCTCCGTCTCTGCCCTATTCTTCTCCCTACATATCTCCCATTCCTGAAGAAGCTTCTTGTCTTATCTCCGCAGCCATCAAGAGCTCAACAAGAGCAAGACGCAGAATATAAAGTTATAAAGGATATAAAACCGCGGCTACTTATTCTAAAAACTGCACTTCTGCTGCCACAGCCCGGAAAAGTCACAAATTCACGTCAATGGAGCTGAGCTGCAATACCAGATTCAATCTGTGAATAGGGGTGGCACTGTTTAACCCTTTAAAGACACAGGGTAGTTTGTACGTTAATGCTCAGCAACTTTTTTCATATTTTTTTTTCCCTCGCCTTCTAAAATTCAGAACTTTTTTTTATTTTTCTGTCAACATAGCTATGTGAGGGCTTATTATTTGCATGACATGTTGTACTTTCATTTGCCCCCATTTTGGTGTTTTGATGAGCTTTTATTAACGTTTTGGGGGTCCATATGAAAAAACCCAGAATTCTTGTTTTACAATTATTTTTATTTTAAAGGGATTCTATCATTAAAACTGCATTTTTTTCTAGCTAACACATAGGAGTAGCCTTAAGAAAGGCTATTCTTGTCCTACCTCTAGATGTCTTCTCCGCACCGCCGTTCCGTAGATATCCCATTTTTCATTGGTATGCAAATGAGTTTTCTTGCAGCACTGGGGGCGGGCCCCAGCGCTGACTCTATGGTAGAAGGTCCCCCTTGGGACAGCGGGATAGTCCTGCATTTAGAGCGCTGTCCCAATTTCCCAGGCTGCCCTAATATGTCACTGCTCCAACTCATCTCTGTCCTTCAGGCACAGATGTGTGTAGTATAATGGTGATACAGATGGCCGTCTGCTCCCCGTATCACCATTCAGCCGCTCCACTGTCTCTGCTCCCAGTATATTGCTCTGGAGCAGGAGGTGCGATGTAGTGATGTCATTTATATCACGTGTGTTGCTCTCTGAAGCTTCCGGAAGCGGAGACAGAAGACAACAGGGGAGCGGGGAAAGATGAGTATTAGGTTTATATTTTCTTTATTTGATTGATACCATGGAGGGGACAACCTGGAAAGGTGACATGATACTGCGGGAAGGGGCAACGTGGAAATGGGCCAATATACTGTGGGGGCAACCTGGAAAGGGGACATGATACTGTGGGGATAAAGCGGAGGGGCCTTTGGGGGGGCTGTTAATTGCAATTGATAGTGTGATGGGCCACTGCGGAGCATTATATTTTATGAGGGCCACTGACGGGGCATTATATTTTGTGCAGGTCAGGTATTTCTAATGATGGGGGGGGGGGGTTCATTTATGAAACCTTTGCACTGGGCCCACCAATGTGTTAAATGGCTCCGTCTATGTGATAGATTTCAGATAAACTTTTCATGGTGACCATGAAACAATGAGGACCACAGTCAGGAGAGATCGGACCAGTGTGATGTGATTTCAGGCCTCATTCCACCATATGTAATCGGGTGTCACATTTGTATGGGTGTAGTGAGCGTGAAGTGTCAGATTGCTCCACCTTAGTGAGGGTAAAGCACAAAAGAGATGATAGAAGGTGTTAGACTAACACTCCCCACACAATGACCCAGAGTGAAGTGGAAAGAGAGGTGTAAATGACAGTCTGCCCAGGACTAGCCACAAGTCTGAGCCTGCCCTCCTGTATACCAGCTGACAGAATTTGCTATTTTCAAGGGTTTGATTTTGGAAAGATACCAAGTATTTGCTGAGAACACAAATACATTTCCCCACTTTTTATGAATCTGATATTTTTTTGCCAAAACGTGAATGTTTTTCAAAGCAATTTGTAGGATTACAGGGATGGAACAACAATTATTTTAGAACGATCAAATTTCAATTGAGCTTCGAGGATCAGTCAGATCTACTAATGTGTTTGAGAATAGAGCGCGATAATAAGCGTCATAAATCGGAGCATTTCTGTTGCTAAATGTTGCATCTAGTTTTAGGTTATTTTTGCAGACTAGGTTGACAAGTGATGTGACGTAGATGAAATAGAGGAAGGCTTAGAAGAAAGGAGGTTAACTTGAAAGGCGACATTATGCACCAAAGTTTTGGCATACATTTTTGGCACAAATTAGGCCAACAGATAGGTGGTATAAATATTTAGAAAGGCGGTCTAGGCATCAGACTTATTAGACTACCTGAGCCACTGGGATAGATCTGGTACATTTCAGACTGTGCATCTTATGCTACATTCACCTGAAGAAAGGATAAAGGGTCCATCTAATGAGGGGCCACCATTGATCCCGAGGGACCCCATTGACTATAATGAGGTCAGTTATTTTTTTATAGATATCCCTGGATTGCAAATTCAGACTTTTTCATACCGAATTTCTGCCGGAGACTCTGAACAGACACTCCGACATAGGCATGAATGTAGTCTAAGGCTGGCCATACACTTTAGATAACTGTCAGACAGACATTTGTCCAACGCTACCAAATACACACAAGCTTGATTTGGCCTAGTGGTGCCTGTGTACGGAACTGGGAGAGGGAACAAAACCAACGCCAGACACATCTGACAGGGGCTTATCTTCCTGAGCTCAAAAGGATTGAGCAGCTCATATCCAATAGTCCAAACCTTAAAGGAATTGTCCATGCTGTGGGTTAAAAATAACAGAAACGATATCACCAATCTCCCACTGCTCCGATTCTTATCCACCTGGGTCCCTGCTGGTCTCTATTTTGTGGTCCCATCGTGACACACAGAAAATGTCCACTAAGTCACTTACTATCTGAGATGGGTCACCTCTGCAGCCAGTAATTGGCTAAGTGGGCACTTACAGATTTTCCCTCTGTGTTGTGATGGGTCCAAGGAATAGAGACCTTTTTCCTAATTCACTCTGAGCCCACTGCCATCAATGTTTCTCACTCTGGAAATCTCTGTAACCAGTGACATGATTGATGCTTTAAAAATGTATGAAGACCGGCGTTTCCTACAAAGGCCCCAGCTGGTGTGAGGCTCCGACCTCTTAATAAATCAGGTGAATGCCCGTACACCAGAATGGATACTGGAAGTGGTGTAGATTTCCTGTTTTCTGGTGAGTTCTTATAAATATGTCAAGGAGGAAGGAAGAGGAAGAGGAAGGAGTCCCTGAAACAACCCGCCCTTGGCAAACAGTGGTGACGG
This sequence comes from Leptodactylus fuscus, assembly GCF_031893055.1. Taxonomy (NCBI): domain Eukaryota; kingdom Metazoa; phylum Chordata; class Amphibia; order Anura; family Leptodactylidae; genus Leptodactylus; species Leptodactylus fuscus. The sequence goes on along the minus strand of NC_134267.1, from coordinate 223,755,889 downwards.
AAAACCAGAAAGGAGGATCTGGTATATCTTTGTCTCAACAACATGGCCACGTAGCAAAGATGTGCCACATTTACCCCCATCTATGCCAGAACACTGAGTGGATAGGTTGATAAATTCCCCTCCAATGACTTATCCCCAAAAAATTGACAGAAAATAATAAGTTTATGACTGAAATGACATTATTTGCCCCCTGAAAGTCAAACTTGCGCTTGTGCCTGGAATCACAGCAGTATCTCTACCTTCCTTGCATACTCTTTGATGGGCTCGCCATCTTACAATAATGTGGGGGGCTTTCACCGCTCTCCCCTCAAGTCCATGAACAGTAAGCTCTTGTGCTGGTGGCATCACCAAAGGTGCAATGGTTTTGTATTTCTTCAGGTAAATCTTCAGGAAGCCGCACTGATACAATAGAGCCCATTCACCAAAGGGAGAGTGACAGGTGTTGGAAAGACGATCGGAGCGAATCCTACATTTTTGTACATGCAGATACTGACGGCTAAAAGACTGCGTCTGGGGTCCATTCAGGGCTCTTTGTGCTGCCAAGAATAGGATTTAAATCTTCCGACATCACTGGAAACTCTTTAACAAATTGGGTATAGAAAAGAGCAGACATCTTATCGTCCGACTGATAAGAATGATAATCTCATCCTCCTCCTTCTAAGATCGTCCATCCTATTTATGATTAAATAAGCAGGAACTAAAATTAAAAACTTGAAAATTAAGGTCCGATACATAAAAGTTATCCTTCTTTAAAAGGGTTTCCAGCAGATAGGTCATCCATGTTTGATTGGTGGATGTGGACACCTGAGCAGCTGTTTGGAACACAGTGTGTGGAGCTGGAAGAAGAAAGCTCCGTACACCAGGCATGTCAAACATGCGTCCCTTTACAGGCATATCTGCGGCCCACACAAAAGTCTCAAACTTTGTCCCTAAACTTTAGAGACAAAGTTTGAGACTTTTGTGCGGGCCGCAGATGTACAAGGAAAGTGAGCGGTGGATTGGGGCGGCCCTGCTGGACACAGAGCTGCTCCAGTGGCCACCCCTCACCCTTCGCAGAGAGCAGGTCTCCCTGCCTGCTCTCTGCCAGCTCCGCTCCGCCCCCTCCTCCCTCCGCCCCCTCCTCCCTCCGCTCCGCCCCCTCCTCCCCACACGCCGGGTAATCAGGCCCGCACCCGACGTGTGCCTGCGTCCTACGTGGTCTCACAAGACCGCAGCGCAGGCTGAAGAGCAGAAGCAGGTAAGCTTCTGCAGAAGAAATTGTGATTTTTCAAGTATTTAACCAGGGGGATAAATAGGGGATAAATACTAGATTTATGATGATATGGGGGGGGGGAGAGTGCTGGGGAAGGGTTGGGGTGCTGGGGGAGGGGGGCTTTTTGATGTCTGTCTGACCCTTCCTTGGGCTTGAGGACTGTTTTTTTTTCCCACCCACCTTGTAATTCTTTCACTTGGGGGTTAATTGGAGCATTACAGTCTGTAGTGCTCCTATTAACCCCCAAGTGCAAAAAACAGTCCTCAGGCCCAAGGAAGGGCCAGACATCCAGAAGCCCCCCTCCCCCAGCACCCCCCCCCCCCCTACCCCAGCACTCCAACCCTTCCCCAGCACTCCAACACAATAATGGTGTCTGCCAGCTTTAACTGAGGTGCCATTTTACCGGTAATCGCAGGCACCCGGAGCAAGATTCGGGGCCTGCGTGCATTTTTATGGCAGACGGGAGCCTTGTGAGGCTCCAGCCTGTCATTCTATACTTTCTATTGTAGGCTACTCTATGTAGCCTGCAATAGAAATGCCAGATTTTTGCGATGCATGGTATTAGTGATCAGTCCCCTAGGCCATAGCCATTAGCTGCTGTGTGCGGCCCTCGCAACAACCTCTTGTTACTCATGTGGCCCTCTGGGTACCCTGAGTTTGACATGCCTGCCGTACACTGTTTAATGGCCATGCCGCACTATTGAAACTCAGCCCTTATGTACAGGCCTACAATATCCAGGCTGGAACAACCCCTTTAAGGCTGAGACCCCCATATTGTGGAAACGCAGCTTTTTTTTTTGTTGCAGAGTGCTCTACGAGCGCTGCTTCCATTTAACAGGTCATGTGACATCACGTTCATCAGTCACATGGCCATTTGACAGCTCAGTCCCATTCAAGTAAATGGATACCAAGCATAACTGCTCTAAAATGTACAGCACTGCTGATTGGCACAGGGGCTCAGGTGTCAGACCCCAGCGATTTATTCTAAGAATAGGTCATCAGGTATGAAGCTTTAAAAATCCCTTTACTGGTGGTCACTGCTTATATCAAAGGTTTGTGGACAAACCTCTGTGTGCCCGCTCTCACTCTCTGTGTATCCGGCAATGAAATCACAGGTAATAAATCACTCCCACATCTGAGCTCCTCCTTGCAGGACTTTTCTCTCCGCTGATTGTAAGCAGAATCTGCAACAGACTCTAATGCAGATGTGAATCCAGCTTAGGGTGGGTTCACAGCAGCGCCCGATCTCCGTTTTGAGGTTTCCTTCTTCTGCCGACAGGAGATGGAAACCCAGCATTCAGTGTCCGCCGGTGAGCGCCCATGAGCGTCTTCTGCTCTTTGCGGTGAAACTTTTTTTTTTTTTTTTAACTGGACACAAAGTCCTGCATGTCCAACTTTGTGTTCGGTTAAAAAAAAACGGTTTCGCCGCGGAGAGCAGAAGATGCTCACGAGTGGACATTTTGCAAACCCATTCAAATGAATGGGTTTGAAAATTGCCTTCCGGTTTCTGTCTCCTGTCCAGTTTCTGGGCACGAAATGGAAACCTGCAAAACAGAGATCGGGGGCTGGTGTGAACCCTCCCTTAAGGGTCAGTTCACACTCAGTTTTTTGCAGGCGGATTTTGACCGCGAATTCGCCTCAAAATCTAGCTGCAAAAAAGGCTCCTATTCACTTCAATGGGGCGACATGCCCTTTCATTGCCCCAGATTCCATGGCTGAGTCAGCCACGGTGTCTGTGGCTCGAGACTCACTCCCGATTAGGCCCATTCATTCGGGCCTAATCAGGGGCGGGATGCCGTGACTGGATGTCGATGCACTGCATCAGCGTCCCATCGCGGTTAGCCGCACGGAGAGTTCACATGGTGGAGAAGGTTTCCTTCGTGTGAACATACCCTAAGCCTTCAGCTTTCTCTGGAGGTCCTCATTCAAATGAATGGCCTGGTGCTTGCTGTACAACTGAGGTGCAAAACACTCTGGTTCTCAAGATCTGTGGGGGTCCCAGCAGTGGAACATCCACCAAATAGCAAGTTACTCCCAATCCTGAGGAAAGGGTGTAACTTGCTATGGCCGGAGAACCCCTTTAATTATAATATCCAATTATCAATATTGTATAATTAGATGTGTAGTTTCTTCCATATTTGCTTTAATTGCTAGGTTTTTAAAAAATTAAAAAATCAGGGCTCAAAGTCAATGTCAAAGTTGGAGTCAAAGTCAATGATTTGTGTTACCGACTCCACAGCCCTACTTAATAGTTCAATAAGAAGGTCATGGTGGAGAATGTATTTACAAACAGGTGGTAAGGAGCGCTAAAGCCGCCCACTTCTCCTTTGTGTAGCTCTTGGTTCAGGTTTAGTAGTATGAGATTAAAGCGACGAGAGCCAAGTAATTAGTTATTGCCGTCTTAATCTGAAGAATGGAGTTTATATTCCGCCAGCAGTAACCGAGCGCGTCTTAATCTTATGAATGAAAGCCGGGGAATCCTGCCAGCCTTATCTGCTGGAATCCTCTGTACGGTCACACGCTAGAATAGCTTCTTTTATCTGAGGAAAATGTGCTTTTCCCTATATAACATTACAGTCAGCTGCTTGTTCTTCTTCTGCTATGTCTTGCTCCTTTTTCTTTTCTGTTTGTTTTTTTTTAAGAGGTTTTTTTTCCAAGATAACAATAATGATGGGGGAACAACTGTGGGCACCCTCACTGATCAACTGTTTATGGCCTTGAGAAGTCGGACTTCTTTACATGCGGACAGTGAAGGAAGGGCACGGAGTGCAAAAGAATGCACCCGATCGCCATTTAAATAAATGACAGGTGTCACGGACACAGCTAATGTCCACTCCTAATGTCCGTGCCAGATTTTGAACGGACACTTGGAGTGGACACTACCTGTCGGACACAGACGGTAGTGTGAACGCCCCCTTATTTGTGTAGTAGTTGTGTAGATTTTTATATGCTGGTTCAGCTTTAAGAGTATATATATATATATATATATATATATACAGTATATGTGTGTGCATATTCAGCTTTCAGAGTATATATATATGTGTGTGTGTGTATTCAGGGGTATATAGCGCCTAGTGTTAGTGTAGGGAGGGAGGAGTGTAGGACTAGACGTCACTTCCTGTCTCCTCCATCTTCTTTCTCTCATGACAAGGACTGGAGGAAACATGTCTGCTGTATCAGGGTGTATAATACTGGGGTCTATCACCTCACACAGCACTGGTGTGACCACATTCACATTACACATCACTACTAGTATAGTATCACCAACTATACTGTATATACTGCAGTATTACCTCAGGATATATACAGTGACAGAGTCCTCTCATGTATTTACCTCACACATGGCTGATATATCATATATACTGCAGTATTACCTCAGGTTATATACAGTGACAGAGTCCTCTCATGTATTTACCTCACACATGGCTAATATATCATATATACTGCAGTATTACCTCAGGATATATACAGCCACAGAGTCTCCTCATGTATTTACCACACACATGGCTAATATATCCTATATACTGCAGTATTACCTCAGGATATATACAGTCACAGTCTCCTCATGTATTTACCTCACACATGGCTGATATATATACTGCAGTATTACCTCAGGATATATACAGTGACAGAGTCCTCTCATGTATTTACCTCACACATGGCTGATATATCATATATACTGCAGTATTACCTCAGGTTATATACAGCCACAGAGTCCTCTCATGTATTTACCTCACACATGGCTGATATATCATATATACTGCAGTATTACCTCAGGATATATACAGTCACAGAGTCCTCTCATGTATTTACCTCACACATGGCTGATATATCATATATACTGCAGTATTACCTCAGGATATATACAGTCACAGAGTCCTCTCATGTATTTACCTCACACATGGCTGATATATCATATATACTGCAGTATTCTAGTTTGGTCTGTCTGGTCTTTGGGCTCCTGTTGGGGGTGTCCTTACGAGTGGGTTATTATATGTGGTAAGCTGCCATTCTGGGTGTTATGGTGCCCCTGAGCCTGTGCTTGTGGATGGGGGTAATTTGGGGGAACAGATTGGCGGCCAGACTTTTGTAGCTCCAAGGAGCTCTCCCTAAAGAGGAAGGGGTTTGTGCCAGGAAAAGTTATGTGTTTGTGTTATTATTTCCCCTTCCTATATATGGCATCTGATGATCTATATGTGACCTCCATATCAGGGCTGTATACTGAGTCCTGTGAGGATATATGGCCGCCTTCAGTCACGTTATACATGCTGCCCTGCTGCCCATAAAATATCCGCCCTTATCTCATGTAGCTATTTCATTTGCCATCTGCTTTTACCTAAAATGGTGGACGGTATAAGACTGTGTAGATTACTTGGGGCCTTATCTAGATGTTTTTGCACAGTCTTCTAGCAGAATCTATTATATCTAGATCATATTTATAGCTCTGAAAGGTGTTCATGGAGGGCTCAGCACATGGCGGGGATGTGGGTGGTCTGGGTGCACCTTGCTCTGTAGGATACACAGATTTGTATAGTTTATATCCATGTGTATACGGTGATATACTGACCGTCATGTTGTAGTCTGACCTCCACCACATGGTTCTGGCCCAATTCCTGACAGTAACCTTGAGGAAATAATAGAAACAAAATGGCAGTGTGCAAAAAAAATCCCAAAAATGTTCTGCATTTGGTATTTCCAGTGTTGTATGAGTGACTGAGAACAGGAAAGTACTTGTGTTCACGGCAGCTTTATGCAGTTGTCTGTCATGTCGTTCTTTCGTCCTTTGTCGTTTCGTACATCTGCTATTGTGTGAAGTTTTCTTACATGTTTGATGGTCTTAAGTCAATTCTAAGAGTATTGAGTGCGGTGTGTTCTCCTAACCCGCGCCATGGGACAAAGAGACATTTTATAGATAAAGCCTGGTGTTCAGTCTTCTGTGAATCTCTACCCCCGCGCCCTTCTCGGCTTCAAAACAACTTTAAAGTGAAGTCAATGTAAGGGAGCGTTCACACTACCGTCGGTGTCCGACAGGTAGTGTCCGCTCCTAGTGTCCGCTCAAAATCTGTCATGGACATTAGGAGCGGACACTAGCTGTGTCCTTGACACCTGTCATTTATTTCAGTGGGCATCGGGTGCGTTCTTTTGCACTCCGTGCCCTTCCTTCCCTGTCCGCAAGAGAAGATATCCAACTTCTCAAGCGGACAGAGGAACCCTGCATGCAGTCTTTCACTGTGACATCACCAGCCCACAACAGAAAAACCTGCTGTGACATCCCCAGATGTCTCTAGATAAACTTGCCCCTAATTGGGACATCATCAGCCCTCTCCAAAGAAATTTATCATTCTGTGACATCACTAGTATTGCCCAAATTAATTTTCCCTGTTCTGTGACATCACCATCTGTATCCAAATAAGCATGTTCCGTTCCTCTATGTGACATCACCGCTCCTTTTGTAGACAAACCTTTTCCTTCCTGTGACATCACCAGTTCTCCCCATATAAATATGTCCTTCACAATGACATCACTAGCCGAAATAAGAAAAACCGTCGCGTCACTTTGACATCACTAGTCCTTGTCATATAAACCTGCTCCATGATATCACCAGTTCTACCCATATAACCCTGCCTCCGGCCTAGTGTGTTAACCTACCCCAGGCTGTGTCGGCTTCTACACTTGTGTTTTGTCTATGTGGTCCTAGTAGGTGAAATAACATTAAATATCGCAATTCCAGCTCTAAATTTGGAAATTTGTTGAATAAGGAACAGGCAAAAATGTGAATTTGACTTAAATTTTACACTTTTTATAACTAATCTTGTAACAATTTATAATAGAATTCTTCCTTTTCTTCGGCAGGTTATATATCAAGAATATTGAAGAATTATACATTACGGGCCTGTGATGGGGAATATGTTTCACTTCGATGCCCTCACAAAACCACCATCAGCATCCAGTCTACCTTCTATGGCCGGAGCTTACCTAGTCATCAGATGTGTCCGACGCGTCACACACAGCCGTATCCTACATTTGTAAGAGAAGATGTATCCTGCTCTACCGACACTGCACTCCAGGTACCTTCAATATGTCTGCCATTAAACAGGTTGTCCCGAAATAGAGAGACTTGGCTGCTCATATAGGCAACTTTTAAGGCTTTTGACTCTTTCTGATAAGTAATGTGACCAAAAAATGTCAATTTTGGTCTTGAGTTTTTTTTTCACTGTGTCAATTCACATGATTGTTGTGATAGGGCACGTCAGTTTTTTTTTGACTGCCATGAAAAACTGACAAAAGAACAAAGTCTTTTAAATAAAGCCATTGAAATTCATGGCTTGTATAATGGGCATGTGGGCTTACACAGTCTTGTACAGATGGACACTGTCCGTGTGCAGAAGGATTTACTCTTTATTCCCCTTTGGCTCCTGAGCTCGCTCGGTGTATAGGTATATCATGGTGCAATAAGGATTTAAGGGGCCACCCCTATCTAAGCTCTTGCACCCTGATATAAAACCTACAACAGTGTCCATCATGTGCATTTATAATACTGGTATATTCTTATGCGACAGATATTCTTTAGGGCCCACTAAAGCACCAAGGTCTGGATACAACCTCAACATCTGCACCTCCCATGGCCACAGACTGCAGACTTCACAGCTGGACGTTTACTTGGCTAATGTTGATCTAATTCATTTACTGGGGCTGGGAGTCAATTGCCTGTGTGAGAGCATAGCCTCGGGGTGTGTGTGTGAACAGTGCTGGCCTTTCAGCAGCTTTCATTGCAGTAATGTATACCAATTACAGTCTAAACAGAAGCTAAATGGACATCGTTGACAGTCAGCAAATATGGGGCTGGGGAGCTGCAAACTATTGTGTTTTCCTGAAAACAGACTTAGAAGTTTCTTGGTTTTTCTTGATGAAAACTAAATCCAGAATATGAGTTTCTGCTGCTCAGCAAATAATTGCATCTCGATGAGTTACACGATGCCATGATGTAATGATGGACGTGTGTCTAATGTGGATTTAGTGATGAACGGGGTGTAGGAAAATTGTGTAGCCAGACTCCTATGAGACTCATACGTGTGTGTGTGTATACATATACATATACCGTATTTTTGGGACTATAAGACGCACTGGACTATAAGACGCAGGTTTTAGAGAAGGAAAATAGGGGAAAAAATATTTGAAGCAAAAAAAGGTAAAATATTTAATATATGGGAGTTGTAGTTTTGCAACAGCTGCAAGGACACATTGACAGGTGACCCTGCAGCTGTACGGGGACACAGAGCGTTTTTTTGCGGGGCCAGATTCCACTCCTCCGGTGTAGCAGCATCGCTCCTGCCGCTGCTGGCTTTCTGCAGGGCAGGAGCATAGCGATGTCGCAGGCCCCGGCACCTGTGCCGGCGTCTAACCCTCCCCGGCATCTGCCTTTCTATTACAGCAGATGCCGGGTCTGTATTGGCGGCCGCTCATGGCAACCACAGAGGCCACATTCAGACTATAAAAGACGCACCCTTATTTCCCCCAAAAAAAATTTGGGAAAAAAGTGCGTCTTATAGTCCGAAAAATACGGTAGTTGTCATGAGCGGTGAGTTACTCATAGAAGCAGACCATGTGGCTCCTATGCGACCCCTAGAGACCTCAAATCCAACCCATGATGGCTACATACCCTTGTTGTTGGTTACAACCAGTGCAAAGATCTCTTCTTCCCTTTTCACTGGGAAATGAACCCAAAGATGATAGAAAAGAGATGAGGCAAAAAAAATAAAAATCACCCGACCCTCATGGTTGGCAGTGTGGTGTATTATTCAGTGGGTGAGTCCCATTTTAATCTTTACTATAACCCCCCTCTGCCAAACAGCTATGGGAAGATGATCTTTCTGTAAGGGGGTGTCCCAGCATTTTGTTTTATTCACGGCCTATTCTTATGATAGGCCATAAATATCTTATTGGTGAGGGGCTGATAGGAAGTTCCCCTGAACACATAGGTCTACGTTCACATCCGCGGCAGAGTCTCCATTAGAGACTCCGTCACTGTGTTTGCCTGAAAATTGGCAAAAGAAAAGGTCCCGCATGAAGGACTTTTCCTGTGCTGGTTTCATTTCTAAATCAAGGCTCCCTGACATATCCAATTAGGGCCTGTTCACACGGGCACAGAGGGGGCGGATTATGGCGCAGAATCCACATCATAATCCGCCCCCTCACAATGGTGGTGCTAGCGGAAAAAAGAAGCGAGCTGCCCGTTCTTCAGGTGCAATCCGCAGCTGATTCAGCCGTTGAATCCACCTCGCGGCACCACGCTCCGCACTAGTCCCATTCATTTGGGCCTACGCCGGACCGGAGTGCTGTGACTGTCAATGTGGTCCGCTGTGTGTAACCAGTTTTATCAATCCACCTCTCTCTTGTTCTGCTCTTCTGACACACCAGAAAGTAAGTTATCTCCTATCCATTTTACAGTACTTGCAAAGTGGATGGGATTCATGCGAATGCCATGCCCACTTTGCGGAAAAATATCGCAGCGCAGACACAGTTTAGAAAATCGCAGCATGTCAATTATATCTACGGAAGTACCGGCGGCTTTCCCATAGATATAATTGTAACAGAAAATCCGCGGAGGAAAACTCAGTGAACTTTCTGTTCAAAGCGCTGCGGGAAGAACCGCGATGTGTTCACACTGAGGTTGTTCCCACAGCGCTTTAGCGCTGTGTTTCCAGGCCGTGGATCCTTAGGCTAGAGCTCCACATTGCGAAAACACCGCATTATGGCAATGATGGAAGGCCGTAGCAAAACAACCCATTTCCTGCAATGTGGATGGGATTCTGACTCATCCAACCCACACACTGCAAAAAAAAATTTTGGAAAACAGTAAAACTTTTCAAAACCACTCACTTTTATAAACATTGCAGCTTTGTCAATTGTACCTGTGGCAACACTGGCATTTACCATAGAGGTACAATAGGGGCAGAAATTCACAGAGGAAAACTCTGTAAAAATGCAATGAAAAACACAGAAAAAAATATGATGCGTTTCAATCACGATTTTTTCTGCGGCGTTTCTATGCTGCGTTTTGCTACATGGGGTCTTAGCCTTAAAAACACTTTTATCCTGAAACTTGTTTATAACTTTAATATATTCAGATTTTTCAGTCATGTCCCCCCTTTCTTTCCTTAAGGCTATACAGACGAATTTCATTAAACGTCTCCAATAGACATTTGCATGTGGATGGAATCAGAATGGCCTGACTTAGTCATTCGCATGACATTAGCACCTCAGTACCTCTCTGTGCAGGCTCCTGGTGCAATTCTGTATTCATCTAGGTGGGTCTCCTACCTGACAGGCCTGGAAAGGAGTCGTCTTTGCCTTGCCGTCACCCCCATTCCTGAGGCCCAGACCTCAATATCTGTATAAGATATAATTGAAGATTAATTTTCTATATTTCCATCTGCATATCATCTATATGTGTAGAAGTCTCATACCTATTCTTCTGTCTATCATTTATGTATCTATCATGTCTCCTATCTTTACCCATCTCTTATTTGTCTAACTATATTCCATCTTGTCTCAGTATACTGTATCTCTGTGTACATATATGATTTATGCCTTTGGGTATAAACAAAAATATAAATCCTAATAAATATATATATATCTGAATAATTTATCAAAAATAAAATGAACAAAACGGGCATCGCGTTGGCTTACTGTAGCCTTGGAGTCCTGGGTTCGATCCCAGCCAAGAGCAATATCAGCAAGGAGTTTGTATGTTCTCCCCCTATTTGTGTGGGTTTCCTCCATATACTCCAGTTTCCTCCACAGAAATACCGAGAGGATTTTAGATTGTGAGCCCAACTTGGGACAGAATTGACAATATCAGTGGGATACGATGATCCTAAACGGATAAGCATTTTTATTGGGGTGATATATTTATATGTTCTCTCCTTTGTGGGTCACTGTGTTACAGGACATGAGTGGAAGAACTGAGCAGAGATAAATAAGGAGAAATACAATAAAGTGCAATATGGTAATGAGGAATCTAGTAGAATCTATTCCAGCCGTGTACCTACATGTTATCTCGCACTAGTTATATTATCTTCTACAACTCGTAATAGCTAAGGAATTATTCGCACAAATTTACACTTTAAGGGTGCATTCACACTGAGTAAACGCTAGCTTATTCTGAACGTAAAACACGTTCAGAATAAGCGGCATCTAAAGCAGCTCCATTCATTTCTATGGGAGCGGGGATACGAGCGCTCCCCATAGAAATGAATGGGCTGCTTCTTTCACTCCGTGCAGTCCCATTGAAGTGAATGGGGAGTGCCGGCGTGTACGCTCCGGCATGAGCAGAGCTTGCCGTATACGCCGGCACTCCCCATTCACTTCAATGGGACTGCACGGAGTGAAAGAAGCAGCCCATTCATTTCTATGGGGAGCGCTCGTATCCCCGCTCCCATAGAAATGAATGGAGCTGCTTTAGACGCCGCTTATTCTGAACGTGTTTTACGTTCAGAATAAGCTAGCGTTTACTCAGTGTGAATTCACCCTAAGGGGCCATTCACATAGAGGAAAATGGTGAGAAATTTGGTGTGGAATTTCTTTAACGGGTTCCTTTATCTGCCCCGCTATATGCATAGCTGAAAACTTACAAAAAAGTAGTTATGGGTGTCAGAATATGGTGACGCCAGACAGATCACATCAGGTGGATAGATCATCAGTATAAAAATTCAATTTGGGACCAGAATAATAGTAATAGATTTTATTTATATAGCACCGACATATCCTGCAGCACTTTACAGACTGTAGTGTAATACAGACAGAGACATTACAAAGAAATAGTCACTTCACACAACAGGATTGAGGGCCCTATATAACATTTCAAAATCTATCAAAATATAAAATTTACTATTAGAGATGAGCGAACACTAAAATGTTCGAGGTTCGAAATTCGATTCGAACAGCCGCTCACTGTTCGAGTGTTCGAACGGGTTTCGAACCCCATTATAGTCTATGGGGAACAGATACTCGTTAAGGGGGAAACCCAAATCCGTGTCTGGAGGGTCACCAAGTCCACTATGACACCACAGGAAATGATGCCAACACCTCTGGAATGACACTGGGACAGCAGGGGAAGCATGTCTGGGGGCATAAAAGTCACTTTATTTCATGGAAATCCCTGTCAGCTTGCGATTTTCGCAAGCTAACTTTTTCCCATAGGAATGCATTGGACAGCGCTGATTGGCCAGAGTACGGAATTCGACCAATCAGCACTGGCTCTGCTGGAGGAGGCGGAGTCTAAGATCGCTCCACACCAGTCTCCATTCAGGTCCGACCTTAGACTCCGCCTCCTCCGGCAGAGCCAGCGCTGATTGGTCGAGTTCCGTACTCTGGCCAATCAGCGCTGGCCAATGCATTCCTATGGGAATGCAGAGACTTAACAGTGCTGAGCCAGTTCTGCTCAACTACACCGTGTGCCGGTCAGCCCATCTGATGTAGCAGAGCCAAGTGTGCACACTCGGCACACGGTGTAGTTGAGCAGAACTGGCTCAGCACTGCTAAGTCTCTGCATTCCCATAGGAATGCATTGGCCAGCCTTCGGCCAATCAGCGCTGGCTCTGCCGGAGGAGGTGGAGTCTAAGGTCGGACCTGAATGGAGACTGGTGTGGAGCGATCTTAGACTCTGCCTCCTCCAGCAGAGCCAGCGCTGATTGGTCGAGTTCCGTACTCTGGCCAATCAGCGCTGTCCAATGCATTCCTATTGGAAAAAGTTTATGTCACAAAAATCACAATTACACACCCGATAGAGCCCCAAAAAGTTATTTTTAATAACATTCCTACCTAAATAAAGGTTATCCCTAGCTATCCCTGCCTGTACAGCTATCCCTGTCTCATAGTCACAAAGTTCACATTCTCATATGACCCGGATTTGAAATCCACTATTCGTCTAAAATGGAGGTCACTTGATTTCGGCAGCCAATGACTTTTTCCGATTTTTTTCGATGCCTCCGGTGTCGTAGTTCCTGTCCCACCTCCTCTGCGCTGTTATTGGTGCAAAAAAAGCGCCAGGGAAGGTGGGAGGGGAATCACATTTTTTTGGAGTTTGCCACATGATGTTCGATTCGAATCGAACACATCGAACAGCCTGATATCCAATCGAACATATGTTCGATAGAACACTGGTCGCTCATCTCTATTTACTATCACTGTGATTGTTACAACCCACACAATACAGTTTCCATGATTTGTTTTGTTTTTTTAGGGTTAGTTCACACGTAAATCACGTGTGGCTTATTTAAGCACCGGAAAAAAAGCTTCCTAATTAGGACCTTGCCAAGCTTTTTTTTGGAGCTTTTTTTAAAAACAGTTTTAAAAAAAGCCTGGCTGTTTTCCCCTCCTGTAAAGTGAATGGGCTAAAAAAACATGTTTGGTTTTTTTTCCGCGTGTTTTTTTTGCAAAAAAAGTGTCATTTATTTTTGCAAAAAAACGTGCGGTTTTCACCTCCCATTCACTTCTATTGCTTTCTTCAGGCGGAAAACACCTGAAGAAAGGTCACGTCGCTTCTTTTTCTCTGCTAGCAGTCTACATATACCACTATTGTAAAGGGACTGATTTTGAAGCAAAATCCGATGTCAAAATCAGCCTCTTTGAACTTGTGTGAACTTGCCCTTACTTCACAGCAAACACAATAAAAACAAAGCCCATTAAAAAATGGGGCAAATGAAGTTTTTTTTCTCATTTCACCCTATTCTGAATTTTTTCCAGGCTTCCCAGCAGGGCCGCCGATAGGGCAGTATTACTGCTACTGGCGTCAGGGGCCCGGCCAAATTGAAAAATGAGGGGGGCCCGGTTTTGGCCCGCCACCGTGTGCCGGGCCCTGGCGCCCGCAGCAGTCATTGTGCCCAGTGAGTCCGGACCTGGGGAGCCCTAGTTTCAAGCGTGGCCATTGACGTCTGTGATAGAACAGGACGTTGTAGTCCCTGCTCTACATAGGTGTCACTGCATAGATAACGGCAAAAGACCTGTGAGGGGGCGTGGTTAGTGACGTCATCACAGGTCCTTTGCCGAGGAAGAGAGACTTCAGCCCCAGGACACAGCAGGAGCCTGGGAAGGTGAGGGAAACTTTCATTATTATTTTTTTTTTTAGAAATGAAATGACTGTATTACTGATAAGGGGGTCATATATTTACTAACAGGGATTAGTTTTAATAATTTCAGGGTAACATAAGGGGAGGGGGGGGCTATTTATAAGGAGGGTTTATTGTTAATATCCCTAGGGGAGCTATTATATAATGATGGGGAGATAGGATATACATACCCCCTTATATAATAGTCCCCATAGACTAGCTCATATATATATATATATATATATATATATATATATATATATATATGAAAAAACTACTATTAATAAGTCTAGGGGGGAGTTTGTATAAAAAGAAACTATTCATAATAAATCTGGGAGTGGGAGGGAGTTTTTATATATAGATATAGATATATATATATAGATATATAAGAAGACAGAGGAACTATTATTAATAATTAGGAGGATATATTACTTACTAGCTGGGGGAACTATTAGCCCCCCTCATTACTAATAGTTCCCCCAGCCTTATTAATATTATTATTAATAAGGAGGGTCTTATATTAGTAAGGTTGGTGGAACTATTATTTATTACAGGGAACTAATAATAATAAGGCGGGTGGGGAATATTAATAAGGGAGCTATATATAAAAGAAGGGACTATTATTAGGGGGCATTCACACGGAGTTACGCAGCGTTGAATCTGGCACAATAACTCGTGTAAGAATCAGCGCTGCAAAACAGAATCCCATTGAGTCCAATGGGTTCCGTTTTAACGCGCGTAACACATTGAAATCAATGGGAGGCCTTTTAACCCATTGCCTTCAATGTGTTACGCGCGTTAAATGGAATCTATTGAACTGAGTGGGATTCTGTTTTGCAGCGCTGATTCTTACACGAGTTATAGTGCAGAATCAGTGCCGCGTTACTCCATGTGAATGCCCCCTTAATAAGGTTATGGGAACTATTATATATATATAAGAGGGGCTATTTATAAGGAGGAACTATTAATAATAAGGTCAGCTGGGGAATTATAGTTCATATGGAGGGATTATTATTATTAATGAAGCTGATGAAATTATTATTTATAAGGGGGGCTATTTGTAAGAAGGATCTATTACTTATAATGGGAAGCTATTCCTGATAGAGGAGGGGGTATTATTTATAAAGACAAACTATTATTTCTAAGGGGGAACTATTATTCATAATCGGGGACTATTATTTATAAGGGGGAGCTATAATAACTCATAAGGTGATACTAAAGGTGGTGATTTCTATTGCATATGGGCAAAATGGGTTTTATTAATTTACTATTTTAAAAGGAGTTTTCTAGCCGCAAACTGATTTTTGATACTGATGATCTATCCACAGGACAGGACCTCAGTATGTGATCTGTCGGGTCTGTCTGTTCTAGCGGCCTCCATGTGCTGACAGCTTATAGTGGACAGGATGCAGCACTGCTACTATTCAAGTAATAGGAGTGGCACAGCAGCGCCATCCTCTGTAAAGTGGTGTTTCTGGGTTTTTCAGCGCCGCTCCTATTACTTGAATAATAACGTTGAGGCATCCTGTCCACAAGCAGCATCTGGCACCAGGAAGCTGCTAGTACAGCTGATCTGTGTGGGGTTCGGGTGTCGAACCCTGTCAGATTATATACTGACATTCTGATGAGCCGTTCTGTAGATAGATTATATACTGACATGCCGATGAGTTGTCCTGTGGATAGGTTATCAGTATAAAAGAATCAATTTGGGACAAGAAAACCCTTTAGTTGATGTGATGTTTATTAGGTTAGAAGTCTGTGTAGTGCTTGGCTATTGTCTTTGATTCACTCTGCAATGTAGTGGAGGTTGTCACAGTGTGGAGGTCGTGTACTATCTGGTCCCTGTATAGAGGTGTTGTTGGTCTATACATGATGTGTATTGTTTGGTAATTGTCTGTATAGTGGTAATAATTCTCCCCAGTATAGCGTTACACACATAGCAGTTTCACAACTATATATATCTTTACAATTTTTTTTGTATTCCTGATCTTTTGAGACTATATCAATGCCTCTGGAAGTGCAGCCCTGACTACTGAAATGACTGAATATGATGGTGTTGGTATGTCAGGATATGGGGGCCCCTCTTTTAGTTTTTCCCAGGGCCCCACTTTGTCTAAAACCGGCCCTGGGGCCCGGTTTTGGCCCGCCACCGTGTGCCGGCCCCCGGGCGCCCACAGCAGTCATTGTGCCCAGTGAGCAGCGCCGAGCTCCAGCTCCTCGCACAGGCGCAGTACTACCCGTATCGAAGCTGGCGAGCGGGTAGTACTGCACCCATGCGAGGAGCTGGAGCTCGGCGCTGCTCACTGGGCACAATGACTGCTGCAGGCGCCAGGGGACATCATTTATAGGTACAGGGGGCAATGTCGCAAAATAAAGTAGTTTTAAAATGGTGTGTGTGTGGGGGGGGGGAGAAACTTAGACTGTATGGGGCCCCAAAATTCCTGATGGCGGCCCTGCTTCCCAGTACATTATACAGAGTGTTAAATGGTGCCATACAGAAGTAACCCCTTATATGGCTCTATGAATGGAAAAATAAAAATCTTATGACTTTTGGAAGGAGGAGAATTGAATGATAAGACAAAAACAATTGACAGACCTTGATCTGCAGAGATCCTACAATGTAATAGTATACAGGTAGAGACCTGGCAGCTCTATGTATCTGACAATTGTAGACTTGCATCACTTTATAACATTCATAGAAATGGCCAAATCTTGATTTTTCTCCTCACAAGAATAATTTGTAATCCACCTCTCAGGCCTGGTCCACATCTCACATCTCACGTTCTGTGAAGACATTACTGCAGCTCAGCTCGTACAATGTCCACAGAACGGCAGAAATTTCTTCACATTAAACATTTTACAAATTGAAACACGACACAGAAACTTATTTCAAAACTTTTATTTAAATCAGTCAGATAATGAGGTATTGGTTATATTTTTGCCAAAATTTGAAATTGTTCTTTAAAAACAAAAGGGTGTAAAAAATATATTTTGGCAAAAACATGTAAGCTCGCAACCCACGTCAAGGGTCCTCATTTTCTTGCGAGTCCCTACACTAACTAACAAAGCAAACCAGTCTAACTAAATGGCAGTAAAGGAAACTAACAAGTGTTACAAACTATTCACATCCCTAAAAATAATCCCATTCTAGACTGTCTATAACTAGTTACATAGTAGATGAGGTTGTATGAAGACAATAGTCCATCAAGTCCAACCTATAACCCTACAGTCCCTACAGTGCTGATCCAGAGGAAGGCAAAAAACCCCACGAGGCTTATGGCAATTATTCAGGGAAAGAATTCCTTCCCGACTCCAATCTGGCAGTCAGTATAAGACCCTGGATCAGCGTGTCCTTAAAATCTAGAATCCATAACCCCGAATATTATTCTGTTCTAGAAAGACATCCAGGCCCTCTGAACTTGTCCAATGTATCCGCCATCACCACTTCATGGGGCAGAGACTCCATAGCCTCACTGCTCTTACTGTAAAGAATCCCCCTCTATGATGCTGGTGAAACCCTATATGGGTATATGTATATATGGGTATATGTGTATAAGGTATATGGGTATGTCTATATATAGATATGTCTATATATGGGTATATGTATATATAGGTATATGTGTATAAGGTATATGGGTATATGTGTATATATGGGTATATGTGTATATGGTTATATCTATATATGGGTATTTGTATATATGGGTTTAGTATCAGAGGGATCTCCCTATATACAGTTATGTTGCTACAGAGAAATTGCTTCCTGCTGAAAGAAAATACAATAGATTAATAAATTATACACAAATGTTCAGCAAACCCCTCCCTATAGAAAAAAGTGATCCCGAAAGCCGCCATTCCCCCTGGGGGGGCAGTGCAGGGACATTAAACACTTACTGCCAGGTCTCACCACAGATTCCAGCAGATCACAAGTAGGAATTTCCTAAAGTGGAAGAAATGTAATAAGAATAATGTCCCCATATCATAGACCTATATGAGACTGAAATAACCGAAATTAAAGAAAATCATAAAAATTAAAAAAAAACAACAAAAAAAACCCAATATTTCTGAACAATAAAGCAGTGAATTATATAAGCATTGAGTTCTATCTGGATTGTCCCATACAATGTATCTGACACTGACTGGGGGTTACCTGTTTCCTTCTCACAAGACATGATGATGTGACCAGAGATCCTCCTTGCCAAGATTCTTCAGCATCTGAACATCATCTCCAGTTTTTTGACTCTCTGGAGTTTCTTCCATGGTCACTTGGGAAATGTCCTGAAGAGACTTGATCACATGACAGAAAGAAAAAACTATTAGGAAAACATTCTAGACATAACTGGAGATCTGCGTCTTTGTGGCATTGAAGTAAGACAGGAAATTTTAAGTCCCATTAAAAATATCCTAAGAAATCATCAAGGATCTTACAGTGTACAATATAAGTTGGCGGCCATAACCTTGTAGTGTCCCCAGAGCTATCTCTGCAGTTGGCAATGATATATTATGTCTTCCACTATAGCTGATAATTATATTATAGTACTCACCACCAAGATCTTACAAGAATGACGGCCCCAGCAAGAAGTCTTAGACGATCTCCACTTCAGCTCCGATATCTAGATGGTTTCCTGAATAGATGTTCATGAGCGGATTGCCGGGGCTTGCTGTGTTGTCTTCATCATCCGATATGACGATTACTTCACTTTCGTCGTCTTCTATAATGATAGCCTTCCATGGTGTGTGAATGTGATCCAAGACCACAGAATGTCTATCAGATGGATCTTCATCAAACAGTAAATTAAACATCGGTAACACTTGTATTGTCACAGTCTCCCAATTTCTAGGCAGCGGTGTAAGTCCTGAACTTTGCTGCCACTTTCTGAATCGCTGATACATCCCGTCCTCTTCAGTGGCCCCCTCCCAGGGGTAATAACCTGTTAAAGCAACAAAGAGAAGAACTCCATAGGCCCAAGTGTCCACACTAGCACTTAAATCTAGATACTCACCGCTCTTCAAGTTGCATATTTCCGGGGCCATAAATGGAATGATGTGGGACATCATTGGGACGAGGCTGCCCGCATAACGTGTGAGTCCGAAGTCTCCCAACTTTATCTGGTGGCACTCTGGGTCCATAAGGAAGACATTGTCGGGCTTTAGATCCCGGTGCACCAGACCTCTCATGTGCATAAATGACAGAGCACTTGAAATTTGGACAGCGCACCGCTTCAGACGATCTTCAGGCATCCCAACCTGCAGAAATCAGATGAGTATTATGAGATGTAGGTATATACTACCATATATAATCACATATATAGGACTGTGGCAGAGATGATGATGTGGTTGGTGCAGCAGCAGGTCAATCTGTTACTGTCACAGCCATTTTGTATGAAACGTTGTAATGTTAGGAGAGTCTCCTCCACCTATTGTAGGGCTCAGTGTATTCCTAAGTGTCCTGATGTCAGCCTATGTCACATCACATGTCTACCTCTAGCCTTTGCTATGTAACAGTATAGAAGAGGGATATTGTATGTAGGAGAACATATAAAGTAGGCTTTTCTTACCTGGTCTTTAATAAGCTCATGCATGGTTCCTGAAGGTGCCAGCTCCTGGGTCAGTATATAATGTTCAGGAGTTTCTATGAAGATGGGGTGGGTCCTGATAATGCTGGGGTGCTCAGAAAGACGGACTGACAACGACAGCTCAGAAAGGAACAGATTCCGATCCGTCCTCTCTTTTCTTTGAAGCTTTGCTGCCAGCAGAGTTCCTAAAATCCAAAAAGAGACATTTTATTATGACCGGTCTTTGATATGGTGGATCTCACTGATTTATTTGGGATCTGCCATCTATCAGATTTTTTTGTTGCAGATTTTGTAGAGGTTTTTTGAGTCAAAGCCAAGAAAGTAATAGGAAATCTATAGGAAGCTCTTATAACTTCTGCTCAATCCACTCCTGGCTTTGGCTCAAAAAACACATCAAAATCTGCAGCAAAGACAGAAAACAAAAACCATCATTTGGAAGCATTCTTACTTTAAAAATTTTAGGCAGGTGGAGAAAATTTCTTCAAATAATAGAGTATATTGCCATCATTAGTCACATACCTGTTCTGTAATCTTGAGCAAGTACCACTTGCCCATATGTCCCCTCTCCGAGCGTCTTTACTATGCAGAACACTTCACAGATGTCCTGGACATGGAAAACGCTGATGATGTCCATTGTGATTCCTGCAAAACAGAGACTCAACATTACTCTACAGGAATATACAGTATATGGAGGATTAGTATATGGTCATATATATATATATGGAGAGAGAGATTATACCGTGTGATGTATTTTGTCAACTCACCTCCCCCAAAATAGTAATAAAGTAAATACAGAAATAAGTACCAATAAAAACTACATCTTACTCTGCAAATACAAAGCCCTTCCATATCTCCATCTATACAGCAGTAAGAAAGTGAAAGGCATCAGAATACGGAGACCCCGGCAAATTGTTCAGTTTTTGAAAAATGACGTTTTATTTAGTAAAAGTGGTAAAACATAATAAACCAATATAAATAGGGAATCACCGTAATGGTAATGACCCGCCGGACAAAGCTGCCATGTCAGAACTTATCTGTACCCAAAATGGTGCCAAGTAACAGGATAACTTGTCATGCAAAGAACAAGCTGGCACATAGTTATGCTGACAAAGCAACAAGCAAAGATGGAAAATGGAACAAAGTCACCGACATGAACGTACAAACTACTCTTAGGGGTTACAGGAGATATAGCAGAGAAATATTTATCCCCATCTATAGGACCCCCCTCTACTCTCTAGAACTGGGATGTTTTACCCCCTCCCCATGTAAATAGAGTAAGGGGCACATTGTACATCCACCATTACATATAGGATGGGAGTATAACATGGTAGGGATCGGTGGGGGGTTCAGCAGTCAGACCCCACAAAGCTATTTCTGCCCTAGTATATGGATAAGGAATAAATATCCCCTGGAATAAACATCTCACAACCACATTTGTGCCATTGGACATTAGAATCTATGGCTGATAACTAAAAGGGTAATGATCATGTTCTAGTCAGAAGGCAACAAGACCCCAAACCTACTAGTAATGACCCCAAATCTATAAAGCATGGAGGAGCAGACTTACCTGGGTAGTGATGTGGGATGGATGAAGAGGTTCTCACGGCCAGTTGGTTGCAATAAGAAGGGTTGTTGGATTTTAGGAAAAATATCAGATCCAGTCAGTCAGATATAACAAGATGTGTCCACTGATGTCTTCTCCAGAGAGCAATTCTAGGAATAGCAATGAGACCAATTCTCCATCCCATCTTATAGCCAGGAGATTCTTAATGAAGTTGTGGTCACTCCCCCTTTATTAGCAATTGTATGGGGACATGTCTATTCAATTGGTATTTTGTGGCCTCATTAACACTTAACACTGGAGATTTTATTGTTATTCAGTTAGTTCAGGTGAAGTGTCTACAATCTATTCAGTGTATAGAGGTGTCATGGAGGTGCTAACCTGTCTATTGTTTGTTTACTGAATTGGTAATGTCATTTATTCTGTCATTACAACAACCCAAGTCTTTTCTATTCTCCTATGGCCTACACAGAAACTGGACCCTTGTCTCACATTGTAATGTACATGTTCTATGCTGGGACATTGCATTGTCTCTCAGCTATTCAGGCCCAGCCTAGTATTATGTAGATGTTCTGGGACACAGGGACACATAATGTGTATATTTATGTTACTCTTCTATGTATTCTAGGGAAGGGGGAGATTTGTATTTGTAATTCTTTTCAATTTAACTTGTGTATTTACACTAATATATATATATATATATATATATATATATATATATATATATATATATATATTTATATACATACACACACACTCACACACACACTATAACATACACTCACACACATTCATGTAGTAATATTTAGTACAGTATTTATTAGACCCCCTAGGGGATTTAGGAGTCTTCAATAAGCTCCCGGCTGTCTTTCCAATCAATCACCGACCCACAATTTTGTTCTGGACAATCTTCCCTAAAATGGCAGTGCTCATGTTCTGGCAGAAAAATGGCGCCTTGGTCAACTCTGACAGGGGCTGCTCGCGGGTAATAGCACAAGATTGTTGCTGTATAATACAATAGAGACCCGGCGCTTTGGTGGTTTCTCAGCTCCTGAGTCGTCAGTATAGTTAAAGACTCAACATCAGCCATAATAGGACGGTGGAGGTTGGGAAGGGGTTAAAACAGGCAAAATGATACCATAAGATTGGAATAATTTGGCAGAGTGAAGTGAAGGCTTATGTGTAATATTACAGAGAGATTTTAGGGCTAATATCTCATCTCTCTCTGTTACCTCCAATTTGTAAATGATGTGA
The DNA here is from genome assembly GCF_031893055.1 of Leptodactylus fuscus. NCBI lineage: Eukaryota > Metazoa > Chordata > Amphibia > Anura > Leptodactylidae > Leptodactylus > Leptodactylus fuscus. The sequence continues at coordinate 223,733,140 of NC_134267.1, read as the reverse complement.
CCTGTGACCATTCTACACCCTCAGTCCCGGCTTCAATACAGAAAAAATAATGTAATATCATTAAACTTAGGATTTACTATCAAGTGTGAATATATAAGAAGTGCCAGCGCCCGCCATTCCTGAGCAGGGGCCAAACCTCAGTATCAGGTTATACAGACGTCCATTTCATAAATTATTACTGCCAGGCTTTTCTGAATATTTATTAATATATAATTGAAGTGGATTTTCTTTTTCACTTTTTGTTACAAGGGTTAGTTTCCCAACAGTGTCACCACATCCATCTTGTCTATCCCATCTATCTATCTATCTTTCCATCTCTCTATCCATCTATCTGTCCATCATATACTAGAGATAGTACAGAAGTTGTGCGGGTGTAAAGGATTCTGCCACAGGGAGGGAGATCACCGGGTTATTACTAAAACCTTTAATATGTGATGAAACATAATGGGGGATGATCTATATCATTATGGTGAGCCCCCGTATGTCCCTGTAATATACCCTATAACTTTACCATAGACCCATTGTGTTAGAAATTGAATATCTGTGACAAGAGAGGTCTCGCTTCTTCCCTACTGAAAGTGGAATAATTCTTTCTTACAAAGTGACTCCATTGTAGGTAATACAGAAGTAATCCCAGCTTTATTCTTAAGGGTTAAAAAGGAAAAACAAAATCTTGCACTCTAGACCAGACGACCTGTGGGGGGCGACACCATATAGAAAGGCCAATGTATAGAGAGTGTAACTCAATTAGCTCAATTAGCATTACATTAGGATCTCACTAATTATCCTGTATGGCTCTAGACTGGTGTTTGTTCTGCTCCTTGTATCTGGAAGTCCTACAACAACACAGACAAAGGATTAGTCGTCCCCTTGGAGTCAGCCCCCATTCCAGACACCTCAAGGGCAGTTTATACAGAGGTCAGTCTCAATATATTCTTCAGAAATTATTAATTCTCTCATTTTGGAAATAATTTTCACTAAAATATAATTGAGATCTATCTATCTATCTATCTATCTATCTATCTATCTATCTATCTCATAGATATTTGGTTTTTGGTGCAGATTTAGACATTTTAACTCTTGGATGTCATGACACTTCTGCAGAGCTCCTGAAATGCCAGTAACCTGGAATCCCCTGACATGTGACCCCATTATAGAAACTACACCCCCCTCCCCTCGAAGGAATTTATCCAAGAGTTGCTATAATGTATTCTCCAGAAATGAATACGCAGCTGACCATGAAAAGTGAAAATGGCAATTTTTCCAGGAATATCTATTTCCAATGCATAATATGTTGTGCCCGGCTTGTATCATAGATGAAGGCTCCAAAAGCTGTTGTGCCAGGGATACCCACATAGTTTTTGGAGTGTGTTTCTGCTGACTCAAACTGGGCAAAACATATCGGGCACTGAAATGGCGTATCTCAGGAAAGATTGCAATTTTCCCTTTTGAATATCAGCTGCGCAATCATTTATGGGGTCACAAGTCTGCAGAATCCACTTTACTGGCAATTCAGGGCTCTGCATAAGGGGCATGACATCCAAAAACCAAACTGTGCTCCTAAAACCAAAATGGCGCTCCGGCTGTGCCCAAACAGCAGTTTATACCCACACATGGCATTAACTATGTTATCCTGGGTACACCGGTGTCATACATGTGAGCGTAAACTGCCATTTGGGCACACAACAGGGCGCAGATGTGAAGGAGCAGTATGTGGCTTTTGTAGCGTACATTTAGATTGTTGGATTTTGGACACCATGTCATATTTGTAGAGACCCTAAAATTGCCCCTACAAAATGGGGTCACTTCTTGGAGAATTCCAACTTACTGGCACCTCCAGGGCTCTTCATAAACAACATGATATCCAGAAAGTCCCCCTAAATCTGTACTCCAAAAGCTAAAAAGTGCGGGGGTCCGTCACTTTTTTGGGGTTTCCACTGTATTGGTGCTCTAGGGGCTCTGCAGATGAGACATGGCGCATGGTGCCTCAAGCAAAACCTAATTTTCAAATGCCAAGTGTCGCTCATCCTTTTCTGTGCGCTCCTGAGTGCCCAAAAATCAGTTTACACCCCTGTGTGGGGTATTTCTGGGCTTGTGAGAAATTGTATAACAAACTGTGAGATGTATTTTCTCCTTTAACCTTTTGTGAATGTGATAATTTTAGGGATAAAATAATAATAATAATAATAATAATAATAATAATAATAATAATAATGAAAGTTCTAAATTTGACCACCATATTGTTATAATTCCTTTGAAATGCTTAAACGGTTAAACTTCCCAAATGCTGTTTTTCACTATAGGGTAGACACTCATATGTAAATATCACTGAGGGGGAGGGGCTATAAAACTTAGCTTTCAGTAATAAAAAGTAGAATAAAGTCTCCCAATAATACATATATGTATATGAAGCGTGACGATAGTTTAGTGTCATAACCATGTCCTATAAATAGCAAAGCAAAACACGGGCCCAAATGTAATGTCTGTGCAAATACTGGGAGCCTTGAGGTGACGGCCTCACAATAACTCTGTGCAGATTCCAGTATCACCTACAAACAATTCCGTATTTAGCCCATGTTTATAGACCTTATCTTACATGTGAATAAGAGAGTAAATCTACAAGGAATTACTGCATCACAAAGTAGGTGAGAAAGATTCAGCAAGTAACACCTGTAAGGATCTGTGTGTATACACTGCGCTGCTGGCTGCCAACTAATGTATAGCCTGCAGTTACTGACACCCCCCTGGATAATAGGAGAGGGATTAGGCAAAGCATACACATGACAATATGCTAAATACTCCCAAAACTGACCCCTACTCGTGTCACCTCTATTGTCTAGGGATCATCAGGAGGTCAGTATAAATCATAAAGGGAACAAACAAATTGTACCTCCTGTGACCCCAAATGCTGTTTTGTATAATTTGAGGGGCGCAGTTTTAGAAATGCGGTGATTTATATGAGTTTCTAATATATCGGCCTTTATAATCCTCTTCAGAACTGAAGTGGTCCCTAAATAATGAGTTTGGGAAAATCGCTGTTACACTTGTAAGCTTTATAATGTCCAAAATAAATGAAAGGCCGATTAAAAGATGATGCCGATATAAAGCAGAGCTATGGGAGATAATACGTATTCATGTATTTGGGTGGTGGGACTATCTGCCTGAAAAGCAGAGAATTTCACATTTTGGAATTTTTTTTTTCCACATTCCCATCAAATTTCCAAATTTTTTTTATAAATGAATGAATACAATGATTTGGAACATTGTTTACCACTAACATGACGTACAATGTGTCATGAAAAAACAATCTCAAAATCACTTGTGTAAGTTATAGCGTCTCATAGTTATTGCCATATAAAGTGACACACGTCAGTTTGATAAATGGGGCCTGGTCCATAAGTCACTGTTAGACCTGGTCCGTAACTGGTTAAAGATGAGAATGATGAGAAAATAAGAGCCAAATAAAATCTACATGGCTGAAGCAGGAGCCCGTAAGTGTCAGATTCGGATTTAAGGTTGAGGCCACACCTTGTGAAAATGCAGCTTTTTTTTGTTGTAGATTTTTTTTTTAGACAAAGTAAAAAATGGCTACAAACAGAATGAGAAATCTAGAGAAAGTTCTTCTACTTCTGCCTCCAGCTCAATCCTCTCCTGGCTTTGGCTCCAAAAAACAGCAAAATTTGCAACAATAAAGACTGCGTTTCTGCAATGTGAGGCCTCAGCCTAAAGGAACTCTCTCAGATTCTGCTGTGTGAAAATGAAAGTAACTCAAAAAATATCTATGACTTTCTCTCCCACCCAAATCGCCCTTACATTACATTTTATTTTTCTTTTTTTTATAGCGCCAACATATTCCGCAGCACTGTACAATTTATAGGGTTCAGATACAGACATACATAACAAAGAACGTCATTTCACACAATGGGACTGAGGGCCCTGCTCAAAAGAGCTTACAATCTATGAGGTAGAGGGGGTGACACAAGAGGTAGCAGGCCCTTATGTTTCCAACCTGTAAACTAAGAACAGTCATGTCGCAGTGTAGTGCCCAGCAATGCCCATTTTGTCCTTCTTCTGTCTGGTGTAAATTGCTACGGTGACACTAGCATTGTGTGACTGTTCGGGGTTTCCGTTCCCCATTCCAGTAAGCAGAACTTCATCTCCCAGATTTTTTGGATGGAAACCGGGCAGTCTATGGGGTCTACGGGATCCCATAGGTAACCACTTTATCTTGTCCATCGAGGGCGTCTTGTCCAATATCTAAGCCACTCATAGGACATTAGGACATTTCCTAGGGATGATTTGCCGTTGTTGTTGCTGAGCACAAGGCTGTGCCCCGAGGGGAACACAGGGTGGCTGATAGTAGTTGTAAGAGGGTTTACCTACTTTACCTTCTTGAGTAAACCAAGTACTGAATTACAATACAAGTCACATTGTCAGCTAATGTGTGGGCAGTCACTGGTGTACATGGAGGATGGAGGGGACAAGGAAAATAGAAGCTACTTTCCATTGCCGGACTCCTACTCGGGATGTCTATTGTGATCGGGGGAGGTTCAGTAATGAGACCCTCATCTCCCTCCCTGTGGATAAGGAATATGTTTCATTCAGGATATGTCCCTAATAACAGGAGTTTCTCTAGGAGTGTATTATGATGAAGCCACCAGTAGTTTCATATGGGCTGTGATTAGAGATGAGCAAACAGTGTTCGATAGAGTACATGTTCGATCGGATATCAGGCTGTTCGAGATGTTCGATTCCAGTCGAACACCAGGTGGCAAACTCACTAAAAATTTGGGACAGGAACTATGACAGCGGAGGCATCGAAAAAAATATCAAAAAAAGTAATTGGCTGGATAATTCAGGTGACTTCCAATTTATACGACTAGTGGATTTAATATCCGGTTCATATGAGACTGAACTATGTGACTGTGAGACAGGGACAGATCTACAGGCAGGGTTAGCTAGGGATTATCTTTATTTAGGTGGGAATGTCACTCACACAGCTCTTTGGGGCTCTATCTGGTCGGGATCCCTGTCAGCTTGCAATATGCAAGCAGAGTACAGCATTCGGCCAATCAATGCTGGTTCTGCCGGAGGCTCGTCTGTGAGGAGGAGGAGTGTAAGATCGGACCAGAATGGAGACTGCTGTGGACCGATCTAAGGGAGCATTCACACGGTGTTACGTGCCGCGAGATTTGGCACGTAGACGCCGCGTGACCCTTTGCGTGCACGCAAAGGGTCACGCGGCGTCTACGTGCCAAATCTCGCGGCACGTAACACCGTGTGAATGCTCCCTTAGACTTCACCTCCTCCAGCAGAACCAGCGTTGATTACAGTAGAGCATGCGGCCAATCAATGCTGGTTCTGCCGGAGGAGGTGGAGTCTAAGATCGTTCCACAGCAATCTCCATTCTGGTCCAATCTTAGACTCCGCCTCCTCACAGACAAGCCTCCGGCAGAACCAGCGTTGATTGGCTGAATGCTGTACTCTGTATGGCATTCGGCCAATCAACGCTGGTCAATGCATTCCTATGGTAAAAAGTCAGCTCCCTCATATCGCAAGCCGACAGTGACTTGGGCATGTTAGATGCCCCCAGACATGCTTCCCCTGCTGTCCCAGTTGCACTCCAGGGTGTTGGCATCATTTCCTGGGGTGTCATAGTGGACTTGGTGACCCTCCTGAGTCGAATAGTGGTTTCCCCCTTAAGATTTTTTCCCCATAGACTATAATGGGGTTCGATATTCGATCGAACAGTCGAATATTGAGACATTTCACTGTTCGCTCATCTCTAGTTGTGATAGTTAAAGGGGTGTTCTGACACCTTTTATTATAGATAGAGTTCCAGACAGGACAATGAATATAAAATACCTTCAGGCTGAGGCCCCACCTTGTAGAAACTCGGCTTTATTTGTTGCAGATTTTGTTGAGGTTTTTGGCCAAAGCCAAGAATGGCTGAGCTACTACTGGTGGGAACAACCCGGAGAGCACACTGACCTAATGCATGGTTCTGTGCATAGGCCATTAGAGTAATTGTCAGCAGTAATTTCTGAGCCAGCCCAGTGTGATACTGTACCTGAAGTAGTTAATATACGCATAATATATGTATAGAGCTATACATGGGGCCTCATAGGGATCTCTGATATTAACAAGCACCAAGAGCATCAGCTGACTGCAAAATAACCATATAATCTCCTCAACAAATATCCTCCATCTCAAATATACAATGGCCAGGAGACATGGAGGATATATAATGTACACCACTGTTACCATACCTCCCAACTGTCCTGGATTCAGCAGGACAGTCCAAGATTTCAGGTCCTGTCCCGGTCGGTGGGAGGTATGTTCATGTCATTGAGTTAATTTCAGTGGTGAAGCAGAACTTGTCCGCAGACAGCTCCTACCTCCCCGCTCTGTGTGAAGCGCATCCCGGTCTGCTCCGGCCCCGGGCACCATGTGATGACGTCCACAGATTCACTGCATGTAAATATAAGTGACTAGTAGAATACCCGCGGCTTCGCTCACGGAAAACATGTTAAATTGTTGGTTATGCTGGCTAAAGTAAAATTTTCAGTGTCACACTGTAATTGACATTTTTACTACTTAAACATACCTCCCAACTTTTGAAGTATTATAAGAGGGACAAAATAGGTGGTGTACTATGCGTGACGTGGCAAATTTAGCCCCTCCCACTTTATCTTGACTCCGCCCATTCTCCCATTCATTTTTCATGTGCCCCCACACAGTATAATTCTCCTACAGTCACCCGTAAATTATATGCCCCCCTCCATCTCCATTACCCAGTTAAATGTCCCCCCCTTCATCTTCCCCCTAGTTTCATTTCCTCCTCTTCATCTGCATCCAGTTTCATGTCCCCTACTCCATCTGCCCCAGTTTCATGTCCCCCTCCATCTCTGCCCCCAGTTTCCTGTACCCTCCACCTCTGCCCCAGTTTAATGTACCCCTTCCATCTCTACCCTAGTTTCATGCCCCCCTCCATCTCTGCCCCAGTTTCATGTCCCCCCTACATTTTTGCCCCCAGTTTCATGTACCCCCTCCACCTCTGCCCCAGTTTAATGTACCCCCTTTCATCCCTACCCTAGTTTCATGCCCCCCTCCATCTCTGCCCCAGTTTCATGTCCCCCCTACATCTTTGCCCCCAGTTTCATGTACCCCCTCCATCTCTGCCCCAGTTTCATGTCATTCTTCCCACTCCTTCATCTGTCCCTAGTTTCATGCCCCCCTCCATCTCTGCCCCAGTTTCATGTCCCCCCTACATCTTTGCCCCCAGTTTCATGTACCCCCTCCACCTCTGCCCCAGTTTCATGTACCCCCTCCACCTCTGCCCCAGTTTCATGTACCCCCTTTCATCCCTACCCTAGTTTCATGCCCCCCTCCATCTCTCCCCCAGTTTCATGTACCCCCTCCATCTCTGCCCCAGTTTCATGTCATTCTTCCCACTCCTTCATCTGTCCCTAGTTTCATGGGCCCCCTTCATCATGTTCCCACTCAATGTTTAACACAAAACAACAATGATACTCACCTTTCCCTCATTACCCGCAGCTCTCTCCGCAGTCCCATTACAGAGTTGTAGGCGTGATGTGAGTGAAGTCATCACATCGCGCCCACACATCCAGGAGACAGATCACAGTGTTATTCAACTCCGGACGCAGTTGAATTAAAACCGGGACATCCCTCCTGCTGACCGGGACTGCGGGACAGGACCCCGAATCCGGGAATATCCCGCATAATCTGGGACTGTTGGGAGGCATGCTTAAAATTTTTACTTATTTTGCCATTTTACTAATTTTAACAACTTTATTTTTCATTTCAACATTTTTATTGATTTAACATATTCTATACGTATTCAGTATGTAGTATAAACTGTTACAACTATATTTTACACTATTTTTTTAATCAAAAATTTTAATTTACCTTACACAAACATCTAAAATATTTACACCCAATTAACAACATAATGCAACCCTCCCCCCTCCCTCCAATGTAATCTATAAGGAGCTCACGGACAAAAGAGTAAAATTGGTTTCCAGTTACACAACTATCTATTGTAGGGCGTCAGTGATGAAAGCTCCTGTATAATAGGCAATAATTACAATCTTACTATCAGGTAGTTTACTCCTGACCAATATGGCTGCTCAATAAGGCTGCTTGCACACTACAGTACCACTACAGTCTACGGGCTGTGGATTCTACATCTCCATAGACTTCTATGGAGCATGCAAAATTCACAGCTTTGTGCACAAAGAAGTCTATGGAAGTGCCAAATCCATGGCCTAGAGGCCTGTGAAAAATACTGCAGTGTGCAAGCAGCCACTAAGGGTGCATTCACACTTCAGATACGCTGACTGATTCTGAACGTTAAAACACGTTCAGAATCAGCGCGTATTAAGCAGATCCCATTCATTTCAATAGGAGCCGGCATACGAGCGCTCCACATTGAAATGAATGGGCTGCTTTTTTCTCTATGGGCCCCTTCATACAGCGTAAGTGCTCGGCTCATTCCGAGCTGTACACGCAAGCGCTTCTAAACACTTCCCATTCACTTCAATGGGAGCGCTCGTAGAGAAAAAAGCAGCCCATTCATTTCAAAGGGGAGCGCTCGTATGCCGGCTCCTACTGAAATGAATGGGATCTGCTTTATATGCGCTGATTCTGAATGTGTTTTAACGTTCAGAATCAGTCATCGTATCCGAAGTGTGAATGCACCCTAAGGTTACCAGACAGGTTTTATCAGTGCATGCGTGCGTGTACATGCATGTGATCCATGTGTATGTATGCATGTGTGCATGTGTGCATGCACGTGTGTGGTCCATGAAAAAGGGTTCAATTTGGGACCAGAATAATAGTAATAGATTTTATTTATATAGCACCGACATATCCTGCAGCACTTTACAGACTGTAGTGTAATACAGACAGAGACATTACAGAGAAATAGTCACTTCACACAACATGATTGAGGGCCCTATATAACATTTCAAAATCTATCAAAATATAAAATTTCCCACACAATACAGTTACCATGATTTGTTTTGTTTTTTTAGGGTTAGTTCACACGTAAATCACGCGTGGCTTATTTTGGCACCAGAAAAAAAAGCTTTTTTTTTGGAGCTTTTTTTTTGTAAAAACAGTTTTAAAAAAAAAAAAGTCTGGCTGTTTTCCCCTCCTGTAAAGTGAATGGGCTGAAAAAAACCGTGTCGCGTTTTTTTTCCGCTTAATTTTTTGCTTTTATTTTTGAAAAAAACTGTGCAGAAAAAAACGTGCAGTTTTCACCTCCCATTCACTTCTATTGCTTTCTTCAGGCGGAAAATGGCAGAAGAAAGGTCACGTCGCTTCTTTTTCTCTGCTAGCAGTCTACATAGACCACTATTGTAAAGGGACTGATTTTGAATAGAGATGAGCGAGTAGTACTCAATCGAGTAGGTATTCGATCGAATACTAAGGTATTCGAAATACTCGTACTCGATCGAGTACCACTCGCTATTCGAATGTAAAAGTTTGATGCAGAACCAGCATTGATTGGCCGAATGCTATACAAATATATATCAACGCTGGTTCTCCTCCTACCTTTAGAAGTCTTCTCCGTGCAGCTTCCCTGCTGCATCTTCCGGCTCTGAATTCACTCTGCCAGGCATCGGGCCTGGGCAGAGCCGACTGCTCATGTCTGCTTGTAGTGCGATAGGCCCGATGCCTGGCAGAGTGAATTCAGAGCTGGAAGATTCCGCGGGGAATCTGCACGGAGAAGACTTCTCGGAGGATCCAGCCCGACCCTCACTCGTGGACTTGGTAAGTATAATCTGATCGAACGTTGCCTACCCCTGAAATGAGCATTTCCCCCCCATAGACTATAATAGGGTTCAATATTCGATTTGAGTTTTGGAATATTGAGGGGCTACTCGAAACGAATATCGAACCTCGAACATTTTACTGTTCGCTCATCTCTAATTTTGAAGCAAAATCCGCTGTCAGCCTCTTTGCCCCCGTGTGAACTCGCCCTTACTGCACAGCGAACACCATAAAAACAAAGCCCATTAAAAAAATGGGGCAAATGAAGTTTCTCATTTCACCCTATTCTGAAATTTTTTCCAGGCTTCCCAGTACATTATACTGAGTGTTAAATGGCGCCATACAGAAGTAACCCCTCATATGGCTCTATGAATGGAAAAATAATAATCTTATGACTTTTGGAAGGAGGAAAATTGAATGATAAGACAAAAACAATTGACAGACCTTGATCTGCAGAGATCCTACAATGTAATAGTATACAGGTAGAGACCTGGCAGCTCTATGTATCTGACAATTGTAGACTCGCATCACTTTATAACATTCATAGAAATGGCCAAATCTTGGATTTTTCTCCCCACAAGAATAATATGTAATCCACCTCTCAGGCCTGGTCCACATCTCACATCTCACGTTCTGTGAAGACATTACAGCAGCTCAGCTCATACAATGTCCACAGAACGGCAGAAATCTCTTCACATTAAACATTTTACAAATTGAAACACGACAGAAACTTAAAAACTTTTATTTAAATCAGTCAGATAATGAGGTATTGGTTATATTTTTGCCAAAATTTGAAATTGTTCTTTATAAACAAAAGGGTGTAAAAAAATATTTTGGCAAAAACATGTAAGCTCGCAACCCACGTCAAGGGTCCTCATTTTCTTGCGAGTCCCTACACTAACTAACAAAGCAAGCCAGTCTAACTAAATGGCAGTAAAGGAAACTAACAAGTGTTACAAACTATTCACATCCCTAAAAATAATCCCATTCTAGACTGTCTATAACTAGTTACATAGTAGATGAGGTTGTATGAAGACAATAGTCCATCAAGTCCAACCTATAACCCTACAGTCCCTACAGTGCTGATCCAGAGGAAGGCAAAAAACCCCACGAGGCTTATGGCAATTATTCAGGGAAAAAATTCCTTCCCGACTCCAATCTGGCAGTCAGTATAAGACCCTGGATCAGCGTGTCCTTAAAATCTAAAATCCATAACCCGGAATATTATTCTGTTCTAGAAAGGCATCCAGGCCCTCTGAACTTGTCCAATGTATCCGCCATCACCACTTCATGGGGCAGAGACTCCATAGCCTCACTGCTCTTACTGTAAAGAATCCCCCTCTATGATGCTGGTGAAACCTTATATGGGTATATGTATATATGGGTATATGTGTATAAGGTATATGGGTATGTCTATATATGTGTATATGGGTATGTCTATATATGGGTATATGTGTATATGGTTATATGTATATATGGGTATTTGTATATATGGGTTTAGTATCAGAGGGATCTCCCTATATACAGTTATGTTGCTACAGAGAAATTGCTTCCTGCTGAAAGAAAATACAATAGATTAATAAATTATACACAAATGTTCAGCAAACCCCTCCCTATAGAAAAAAGTGATCCCGACAGCCGCCATTCCCCCTGGGGGGCAGTGCAGGGACATTAAACACTTACTGCCAGGTCTCACCACAGATTCCAGCAGATCACAAGTAGGAATTTCCTAAAGTGGAAGAAATCTAATAAAAAATAATGTCCCCATGTCATAGACCTATATGAGACTGAAATAACCGAAATTAAAGAGAATCATAAAAATTAAAAAAACAAACCCCAATATTTCTGAACAATAAAGCAGTGAATTATATAAGCATTGAGTTCTATCTGGATTGTCCCATACAATGTATCTGAGACTGACTGGGGGTTACCTGTTTCCTTCTCACAAGACATGATGATGTGACCAGAGATCCTCCTTGCCAAGATTCTTCAGCATCTGAACATCATCTCCAGTTTTTTGACTCTCTGGAGTTTCTTCCATGGTCACTTGGGAAATGTCCTGAAGAGACTTGATCACATGACAGAAAGAAAAAACTATTAGGAAAACATTCTAGACATAACTGGAGATCTGCGTCTTTGTGGCATTGAAGTAAGACAGGAAATTTTAAGTCCCATTAAAAATATCCTAAGAAATCATCAAGGATCTTACAGTGTACAATATAAGTTGGCGGCCATAACCTTGTAGTGTCCCCAGAGCTATCTCTGCAGTTGGCAATGATATATTATGTCTTCCACTATAGCTGATAATTATATTGTAGTACTCACCACCAAGATCTTACAAGAATGACGGCCCCAGCAAGAAGTCTTAGACGATCTCCACTTCAGCTCCGATATCTAGATGGTTTCCTGAATAGATGTTCATGAGCGGATTGCCGGGGCTTGCTGTGTTGTCTTCATCATCCGATATGACGATTACTTCACTTTCGTCGTCTTCTATAATGATAGCCTTCCATGGTGTGTGAATACGGTCCAAGACCACAGAATGTCTATCAGAGGGGTTTATGGCGAACAGTAAATTGAACATCGGTAACACTTGTATTGTCACAGTCTCCCAATTTCTAGGCAGCGGTGTAAGTCCTGAACTTTGCTGCCACTTTCTGAATCGCTGATACATCCCGTCCTCTTCAGTGGCCCCCTCCCAGGGGTAATAACCTGTTAAGGCAACAAAGAGAAGAACTCCAAAAGCCCAAGTGTCCACACTAGCACTTAAATCTAGATACTCACCGCTCTTCAAGTTGCATATTTCTGGGGCCATAAACGGAATGATGTGGGACATCATTGGGACGAGGCTGCCCGCATAACGTGTGAGTCCGAAGTCTCCCAACTTTATCTGGTGGCACTCTGGGTCCATAAGGAAGACATTGTCGGGCTTTAGATCCCGGTGCACCAGACCTCTCATGTGCATAAATGACAGAGCACTTGAAATTTGGACAGCGCACCTCTTCAGACGATCTTCAGGCATCCCAACCTGCAGAAATCAGATGAGTATTATGAGATGTAGGTATATACTACCATATATAATCACATATATAGGACTGTGGCAGAGATGATGATGTGGTTGGTGCAGCAGCAGGTCAATCTGTTACTGTCACAGCCATTTTGTATGAAACGTTGTAATGTTAGGAGAGTCTCCTCCACCTATTGTAGGGCTCAGTGTATTCCTAAGTGTCATGATGTCAGCCTATGTCACATCACATGTCTACCTCTAGCCTTTGGTATGTAACAGTATAGAAGAGGGATATTGTATGTAGGAGAACATATAAAGTAGGCTTTTCTTACCTGGTCTTTAATAAGCTCATGCATGGTTCTTGAAGGTGCCAGCTCCTGGGTCAGTATATAATGTTCAGGAGTTTCTATGAAGATGGGGTGGGTCCTGATAATGCTGGGGTGCTCAGAAAGACGGACTGACAACGACAGCTCAGAAAGGAACAGATTCCGATCCGTCCTCTCTTTTCTTTGAAGCTTTGCTGCCAGCAGAGTTCCTAAAATCCAAAAAGAGACATTTTATTATGACCGGTCTTTGATATGGTGGATCTCACTGATTTATTTGGGATCTGCCATCTATCAGATTTTTTGTTGCAGATTTTGTAGAGGTTTTTTGAGTCAAAGCCAAGAAAGTAATAGAAAATCTATAGGAAGCTCTTATAACTTCTGATCAATCCACTCCTGGCTTTGGCTCAAAAACACATCAAAATCTGCAGCAAAGACAAAACAAAAACCATCATTTGGAAGCATTCTTACTTTGAAGAAATTTTCTCCACCTGCCTAAATTTTTAAATAATAGAGTATATTGCCGTCATTAGTCTACAGTACATGCAGAGTCTGATTTTGACCTTTCTCACTTACCTGTTCTGTAATCTTGAGCAAGTACCACTTGCCCATATGTCCCTTCTCCGAGCGTCTTTACTATGCAGAAGACTTCACAGATGTCCTGGACATGGAAAACGCTGATAACGTCCATTGTGATTCCTACAAAACAGAGACTCAACATTACTCTACAGGAATATACAGTATATGGAGGATTAGTATATATATATATATATATATATATATATATAGAGAGAGAGAGAGAGAGAGAGAGAGAGAGAGAGAGAGAGAGAGAGAGAGAGAGAGAGATTATACCGTGTGATGTATTTATGTCAACTCCCCTCCCCCCAAAATAGTAATAAAGTAAATACAGAAATAAGTGCCAATAAAAACTACATCTTACTCTGCAAATACAAAGCCCTTCCATATCTCCATCTATACAACAGTAAGAAAGTGAAAGGCATCAGAATACGGAGACCCCGGCAAATTGTTCAGTTTTTGAAAAATGACGTTTTATTTAGTAAAAGTGGTAAAACATAATAAACCAATATAAATAGGGAATCACCGTAATGGTAATGACCCGCCGGACAAAGCTGCCATGTCAGAACTTATCTGTACCCAAAATGGTGCCAAGTAACAGGATAACTTGTCATGCAAAGAACAAGCTGGCACATAGTTATGCTGACAAAGCAACAAGCAAAGATGGAAAATGGAACAAAGTCACCGACATGAACGTACAAACTACTCTTAGGGGTTACAGAAGATATAGCAGAGAAATATTTATCCCCATCTATAGGACCCCCCTCTACTCTCTAGACCTGGGATGTTTTACCCCCTCCCCATGTAAATAGAGTAAGGGGCACATTGTACATCCACCATTCCATATAGGATGGGAGTATAACATGGTAGGGATCGGTGGGGGTTTCAGCAGTCAGACCCCACAAAGCTATTTCTGCCCTAGTATATGGATAAGGAATAAATATCCCCTGGAATAAACATCTCACAACCACATTTGTGCCATTGGACATTAGAATCTATGGCTGATAACTAAAAGGGTAATGATCATGTTCTAGTCAGAAGGCAACAAGACCCCAAACCTACTAGTAATGACCCCAAATCTATAAAGCATGGAGGAGCAGACTTACCTGGGTAGTGATGTGGGATGGATGAAGAGGTTCTCACGGCCAGTTGGTTGCAATAAGAAGGGTTGTTGGATTTTAGGAAAAATATCAGATCCAGTCAGTAAGATATAACAAGATGTGTCCACTGATGTCTTCTCCAGAGAGCAATTCTAGGAATAGCAATGAGACCAATTCTCCATCCCATCTTATAGCCAGGAGATTCTTAATGAAGTTGTGGTCACTCCCCCTTTATTAGCAATTGTATGGGGACATGTCTATTCAATTGGTATTTTGTGGCCTCATTAACACTTAACACTGGAGATTCTATTGTTATTCAGTTAGTTCAGGTGAAGCGTCTACAATCTATTCAGTGTATAGAGGTGTCATGGAGGTGCTAACCTGTCTATTGTTTGTTTACTGAATTGCTAATGTCATTTATTCTGTCATTACAACAACCCAAGTCTTTTCTATTCTCCTATGGCCTACACAGAAACTGGACCCTTGTATCACATTGTAATGTACATGTTCTATGCTGGGACATTGCATTGTCTCTCCGCTATTCAGGCCCAGCCTAGTATTATGTAGATGTTCTGGGACACAGGGACACATAATGTGTATATTTATGTTACTCTTCTATGTATTCTAGGGAAGGAGGAGATTTGTATTTGTAATTCTTTTTAATTTAACTAGTGTATTTACACTAATATATATATATATATATATATATATATATATATATATATATATATATATATACACACACACACACACACACTATAACATACACTCACACACATTCATGTAGTAATATTTAGTACAGTATTTATTAGACCCCCTAGGGGATTTAGGAGTCTTCAATAAGCTCCCGGCTGTCTTTGCAATCAATCACTGACCCACAATTTGGTTCTGGACAATCTTCCCTAAAATGGCAGTGCTCATGTTCTGGCAGAAAAATGGCGCCTTGGTCAGCTCTGACAGGGGCTGCTCGCGGGTAATAGCACAAGATTGTTGCTGTATAATACAATAGAGACCCGGCGCTTTGGTGGTTTCTCAGCTCCTGAGTCGTCAGTATAGTTAAAGACTCAACATCAGCCATAATAGGACGGTGGAGGTTGGGAAGGGGTTAAAACAGGCAAAATGATACCATAAGATTGGAATAATTTGGCAGAGTGAAGTGAAGGCTTATGTGTAATATTACAGAGAGATTTTAGGGCTAATATCTCATCTCTCTCTGTTACCTCCAATTTGTAAATGATGTGACCTGTGACCATTCTACACCCTCAGTCCCGGCTTCAATACAGAAAAAATAATGTAATATCATTAAACTTAGGATTTACTATCAAGTGTGAATATATAAGAAGTGCCAGCGCCCGCCATTCCTGAGCAGGGGCCAAACCTCAGTATCAGGTTATACAGACGTCCATTTCATAAATTATTACTGCCAGGCTTTTCTGAATATTTATTAATATATAATTGAAGTGGATTTTCTTTTTCACTTTTTGTTACAAGGGTTAGTTTCCCAACAATGTCACCACATCCATCTTGTCTATCCCATCTATCTATCTATCTATCTATCTATCTATCTATCTATCTATCTATCTATCCATCTATCCGTCCATCATATACTAGAGATAGTACAGAAGTTGTCCGGGTGTAAAGGATTCTGCCAGAGGGAGGGAGATCACCGGGTTATTACTAAAAGCTTTAATATGTGATGAAACATAATGGGGGATGATCTATATCATTATGGTGAGCCCCCGTATGTCCCTGTAATATACCCTATAACTTTACCATAGACCCATTGTGTTAGAAATTGAATATCTGTGACAAGAGAGGTCTCGCTTCTTCCCTACTGAAAGTGGAATCATTTTTTCTTACAAAGTGACTCCATTGTAGGTAATACAGAAGTAATCCCAGCTTTATTCTTAAGGGTTAAAAAGGAAAAACAAAATCTTGCACTCTAGACCAGACGACCTGTGGGGGGCGACACCATATAGAAAGGCCAATGTATAGAGAGTGTAACTCAATTAGCTCAATTAGCATTACATTAGGATCTCACTAATTATCCTGTATGGCTCTAGACTGGTGTTTGTTCTGCTCCTTGTATCTGGAAGTCCTACAACAACACAGACAAAGGATTAGTCGTCCCCTTGGAGTCAGCCCCCATTCCAGACACCTCAAGGGCAGTTTATACAGAGGTCAGTCTCAATATATTCTTCAGAAATTATTAATTCTCTGCTTTTGGAAATAATTTTCACTAAAATATAATTGAAGTCTATCTATCTATCTAATAGATATTTGTTTTTTGGTGCAGATTTAGACATTTTAGCTTTTGGATGTCATGACTCTTCTGCAGAGCTCCTGAAATGCCAGTAACCTGGAATCCCCTGACATGTGACCCCATTACACCCCCACCCCCCTCGAACGAATTTATCCAAGAGTTGCTATAATGTATTCTCCAGAAATGAATACACAGCTGACCGTGAAAAGTGAAAATGGCAATTTTTCCAGGAATATCTATTTCCAATGCATAATATGTTGTGCCCGACTTGTATCATAGATGAAGGCTCCAAAAGCTGTTGTGCCAGGGATACCCACATAGTTTTTGGAGTGTGTTTCTGCTGACTCAAACTGGGCACAACCTATCGGGCACTGAAATAGCGTATCTCAGGAAAGATTGCAATTTTCCCTTTTCAATATCAACTGCGCAATCATTTATGGGGTCACAAGTCTGCAGAATCCACTTTACTGGCAATTCAGGGCTCTGCATAAGGGGCATGACATCCAAAAACCAAACTGTGCTCCTAAAACCAAAATGGCGCTCCTTCTGTGCCTGGCTGTGCCCAAACAGCAGTTTATACCCACACATGGCATTAACTATGTTATCCTGGGTACACCGGTGTCATACATGTGAGCGTAAACTGCCATTTGGGCACACAAATAGGCGCAGATGTGAAGGAGAAGTACGTGGCTTTTGTAGCATAGATTTAGATTGTTGGATTTTGGACACCATGTCATATTTGTAGAGACCCTAAAATTGCCCCTACAAAATGGGGTCACTTCTTGGAGTATTCCAACTTACTGGCACCTCCAGGGCTCTTCATAAACAACATGATGTCCAGAAAGTCCCCCTAAATCTGTACTCCAAAAGCTAAAAAGTGCGGGGGTCCGTCACTTTTTTGGGGTTTCCACTGTATTGGTGCTCTAGGGGCTCTGCAGATGAGACATGGCGCATGGTGCCTCAAGCAAAACCTAATTTTCAAATGCCAAGTGTCGCTCATCCTTTTCTGTGCGCTCCTGAGTGCCCAAAAATCAGTTTACACCCCTGTGTGGGGTATTTCTGGGCTTGTGAGAAATTGTATAACAAACAGATGTATTTTCTCCTTTAACCCTTTGTGAATGTGATAATTTTAGGGAAATAATAATAATAAGAGTTCTAAATTTGACCACCATATTGTTATAATTCCTTTGAAATGCTTAAAGGGTTAAACTTCCCAAATGCTGTTTTTCACTATAGGGTAGACACTCATATGTAAATATCACTGAGGGGGAGGGGCTATAAAACTTAGCTTTTAGTAATAAAAAGTAGAATAAAGTCTCCCAATAATACATATATGTATATGAAGCGTGACGATAGTTTAGTGTCATAACCATGTCCTATAAATAGCAAAGCAAAACACGGGCCCAAATGTAATGTCTGTGCAAATACTGGGAGCCTTGAGGTGACGGCCTCACAATAACTCTGTGCAGATTCCAGTATCACCTACAAACAATTCCGTATTTAGCCCATGTTTATAGACCTTATCTTACATGTGAATAAGAGAGTAAATCTACAAGGAGTTACTGCATCACTAAGTAGGTGAGAAAGATTCAGCAAGTAACACCTGGAAGGATCTGTGTGTATACACTGCACTGCTGGCTGCCAACTAATGTATAGCCTGCAGTTACTGACACCCCCCTGGATAATAGGAGAGGGATTAGGCAAAGCATACACATGACAATGTGCTAAACACTCCCAAAACTGACCCCTACTCGTGTCACCTCTATTGTCTAGGGATCATCAGGAGGTCAGTATAAATCATAAAGGGAACAAACAAATTGTACCTCCTGTGACCCCAAATGCTGTTTTGTATAATTTGAGGGGCGCAGTTTTAGAAATGTGGTGATTTATAGGAGTTTCTAATATATCGGCCTTTATAATCCTCTTCAGAACTGAAGTGGTCCCTAAATAATGAGTTTGGGAAATGTTCTTGTAAATCTGGAAAAATCGCTGTTACACTTGTAAGCTTTATAATGTCCAAAATAAATTAAAGGCCGATTAAAAGATGATGCCGATATAAAGCAGAGCTATGGGAGATAATACGTATTCATGTATTTGGGTGGTGGGACTATCTGCCTGAAAAGCAGAGAATTTCACATTTTGGAAATTGCATTTTTTTTTCCACATTCCCATCAAATTTCCAAATTTTTATAAATGAATGAATACAAAAATTTTGATCATTGTTTACCAGTAACATGAAGTACAATGTGTCATGAAAGAACAATCTCAAAATCACTTGTCTAAGTTATAGCGTCTCATAGTTATTGCCATATAAAGTGACACACGTCAGTTTTGATAAATGGGGCCTGGTCCATAAGTCACTGTTAGACCTGGTCCGTAACTGGTTAAAGATGAGAATGATGAGAAAATAAGAGCCAAATAAAATCTACATGGCTGAAGCAGGAGCCCGTAAGTGTCATATTCGGATTTAAGGCTGAGGCCACACGTTGTGAAAATGCAGCTTTTTTTGTTGTAGATTTTACAGGACAACGTCAAAAATGGCTACAAACAGAATGAGAAATCTAGAGAAAGTTCTTCTATTTCTGCCTCCAGCTCAATCCTCTCCTGGCTTTGGCTCCAAAAAGCAGCAAAATTTGCAACAATAAAGACTGCGTTTCTGCAATGTGAGGCCTCAGCCTAAAGGAACTCTCTCAGATTCTGCTGTGTGAAAATGAAAGTAACTCAAAAAATATCTATGACTTTCTCTCCCACCCAAATCGCCCTTATGTTTCCAACCTGTAAACTATGAACAGTCATGTCGCAGTGTAGTGCCCAGCAATGCCCATTTTGTCCTTCTGTCTGGTGTAAATTGCTTCGGTGACACTAGCATTGTGTGACTGTTCGGGGTTTCCGTTCCCCATTCCAGTAAGCAGAACTTTTTCCCCCAGATTTTTTGGATGGAAACCGGGCAGTCTATGGGGTCTACGGGATCCCATAGGTAACCACTTTATCTTGTCCATCGAGGGCGTCTTGTCCAATATCTAAGCCACTCATAGGACATTAGGACATTTCCTAGGGATGATTTGCCGTTGTTGTTGCTGAGCACAAGGCTGTGCCCCGAGGGGAGCACAGGGTGGCTGATAGTAGTTGTAAGAGGGTTTACCTACTTTCCCTTCTTGAGTAAACCAAGTACTGAATTACAATACAAGTCACATTGTCAGCTAATGTGTGGGCAGTCACCGGTGTACATGGAGGATGGAGGGGACAAGGAAAATAGGAGCTGCTTTCCATTGCCTCACTACTCGGGATGTCTATTGTGATCGGGGGAGGTTCAGTAATGAGACCCTCATCTCCCTCGCTGTGGATAAGGAATATGTTTCATTCATGATATGTCCCTAACAACAGGAGTTTCTCTAGGAGTGTATTATGATGAAGCCATCAGTAGTTTCATATGGGCTGTGATTAGAGATGAGCGAGTACATGTTCGATCGGATATCAGGCTGTTCGAGATGTTCGATTCCAGTCGAACATCAGGTGGCAAACTCACTAAAAATTTTATTCCCCTCCCACCTTCCCTGGCGCTTTTTTTGCACCAACAGCAGCGCAGGGGAGGTGGGACAAGAACTACGACAACGGAGGTATCGAAAAAAATATCGGAAAAAGTAATTGGCTGGCTAATTCAGGTGACTTCCAATTTATACGAATAGTGGATTTAATATCCAGTTCATATGAGACTGAAGTATGTGACTGAGACAGGGACAGATCTACAGGCAGGGTTAGCTAGGGATTATCTTTATTTAGGTGGGAATGTCACTCACACAGCTCTTTGGGGCTCTATCTGGTCAGGATCCCTGTCAGCTTGCGATATGCCCATAGGAATGCATTGACCAGCATTGATTGGCCAAATGCCATACAGAGTACAGCATTCGGCCAATCAACGCTGGTTCTGCCGGAGGCTCATCTGTGAGGAGGAGGAGTGTAAGATCGGACCAGAATGGAGACTGCTGTGGACCGATCTAAGACTTTACCTCCTCCAGCAGAACCAGCGTTGATTACAGTACAGCATGCGGCCAATCAACGCTGGTGTTACGTTCGTGTCTGAGTCCAGACACAGATTCCGGATTGCAGGTTGCACCACTAAGGAAACAGGGGAGGGAGACTATCCCTGGCACTACGGTGGCTAGCTAGGCCCTGCCTACGGGTGGTGGTCAGCTGTCCCCAAGCTAGTCTTAGCCCCGACAACTCCTGGCTCTCTAGCATGAAGACCTAGCAGACAGATAGGGCAAGAGCTATAGGAGAGCTAGGGACTGGGGTTTCTAAAGTGGTGACGCCTACAGAAATCCAGGTGCAGCTGCAGACAGACAAACGGGCTGGGAGGTGCTGGACAACGGACACGCAGCACAACACAAAACAAAACAAGAAAATGAGGAGAGGGACAGTGGAGAGGTGAGGAAAGGGTAAACACAGGACTGGGGAAAACACTGGAACCCAAAACCTCTCAAACCACAAGAAAGTGCCAGGCACACAGAGCAGAAGGACAGGGTGGAGATGAAGTGTGAGGGAACAAACCAGATACACACAACAGGCAACTCTCACACCACTTCCTAATCAGTTGGAACTGTCACCAAAAACAAATCTCCTCCTAGAGCCGAGAATCCTAAGGTGTAAACCACAAAAAACGGCAACATGTGGGGCCAGCCCTCTTCCTTAAAAAGGCCCCAGAATCCTCCCATAGGATGATGGCAATATTAAACACCTGAGGTTCGATTCCTGGAACCTCAAGTATGCTAAGAGGACTGACCCCAATACCAAACCAGATGGTCCAGTGGCAAAGCAACCACCAGCAGAAAACAGGAGCCCGGATCAAATCCCCAACCGAAACAAAATACACAAACAACCAGGTCATGATAGTACCCCCCCCCCCTTCAACGGGAATCCCCCGGATTCCTGGGCCGAGCCCTATCTCCGGTGGAAGGCAGCCACCAGTCTGGGTGCAGACACCTCAGAAGCACGAACCCACGAGCTGTCCTCCACACCAGGCAACCAAATACTGAAGGGATCCCCTCAAGTACTGTGAGTCGATTCGGGAGATCTCATACTCCCCATCAATATCAAGGGGTGGTGCCACCACAGATGTATCACCTGAAGAGCTCACCCTCTTAAGAAGGGACACATGAAACACAGAATTGATCTTCCATGAGGGGGGAATGTCCAGTCTGACCGAAAAATAATTGATGACCTCAGTCACCGAAAAAGGACCAATAAATTTAGGCCCCAATTTTTTTAGACGGAATCTTTAGCTTAAGATTCTTAGACAGTAACCACACTCGGTCACCCACCACAAAGTTTACCCTTCTCCTTTTCCTGTCAGCAACCATCTTAGTTCTACCTGAACAGGCTACCAAATTTCTCCTCACCCTGACATCCTCCATCTTATTCGAGAAGGACTCCTCCTCTGGTACTAAGGACTTTACTCCAGAAAAGGGGCCAAATATAGGGTGCTTACCACTGCAACAAAAGAACGGAGAGCAGCCCGCCGCAGAAGAATCGTGACTATTGAGAGCAAATTCAGCCAAAGGTAAGAAATCTACCCAATCATCTTGATTGTCAGACACAAAACAGCGAAGGAACTGCTCAATATCCTGATTTTTTCTTTGTTTGCCCCTTGGACTCGGGATGGTACATGGAGGAAAAGGATAGATTTATACCCAGCCTGCGACAAAACGCTCTCCAGAACCGAGCCACAAACTGAGAACCCCTGTTGGAAACAATGTCTACTGGAACCCCATGCAAACGGACAATATTTTTAACAAATTATTTTGCCAGAGTCTTAGCTGTGGGTAGCTTTTGAAAAGGAATGAGATGGCACATCTTACTGAATCTATCCACCACAACCCATATCACCGTGTAACCTTCCGAGCACGGCAGATCAGTGATAAAGTCCATAGTCAAATGTGTCCAGGGACTACCGGGAACAAGCAACGGGTGTAATAGGCCTGCTGTCTGAGCATGTGAAGCCTTAGACCTAGCACAGACTGCACATTTGGCCACGTGCACCGCCACCTCTGCCCTGCACCCTGGCCACCAAAAATTCCTTGTAATTAATCTTTTAGTCTCGGTGACCCCAGGATGACCCGCTAGCCTGGAATCATGACACTCCAACAACAACTGACCCCGTAAATCTGGAGGAACAAATAATTTACCCCGTGGGGTACCCCTAGGAGCTTTGTCTTGGGCTGCTAGGATCTGAGTTTCTAATTGAGTGTCTAAGGCTGCTAGCACAACTCCCTTCTTAAGTACAAACTCAGGTTTATCAGCTTCATGGTTAGGAGTCACACTCCTTGAAAGAGCATCTGCTCTGACATTCTTAGTACCAGGGACATAGGTGACTGAAAAGTTAAACCTGGTAAAGAAAAGCGCCCACCGAGCCGGTCTAGCATTTAGGCGTTTAGTCGCATCCAAATAGACAAGATTTTTGTGATCCATAAGGATCTTAATAGGGTGTCTCGCACCCTCAAAAAAAATGACGCCAGTGCTGCAAAGACCACTTAATTGCCAATAATTCACAGTCCTCGATGTCATAATTCAACTCCGCAGGACAAAACTTTTTAGAAAAGAAGGCGCATGGATGAAGATGCCCCTCTTTCTCCTGAGACAGTACCGCTCCAACACCCACGGACCAAGCATCAACCTCAACTACAACTGGTTGGATAAGCACAGGAGCTGAGCTAAATCTAGCCTTCGAGGCCTCAAAAGCCTCCACAGTCCACTGCGCGAGATCTGCCCCTTTTTTTGTCAAATTGGTTATAAGTTTAGCAATCACAGAAATTTTTTTAATAAATTTTCTATAATAATTGGCGAAGCCCAGAAACCGCTGCAGTGCTTTCAAAGTCTCAGGCCTTGGCCAACCTAACACAGCTTTAACCTTTTCTGGGTCCATCTTGAAGCCCTCCTGTGACACGATATACCCCAAGAATGACAACTCTTGAACCGCAAACAAGCATTTTTTCCGGTTTAGCATACAAAGCATTTTCTCGGAGTATTTGTAAGACCTCTCTAACCTTTGCCCAATGAGATGAAATATCCTTAGAATAAATCAAGATTTCATCCAGGTAAACCAGAACTTCTCTACCAAGAACTGGACCTAACACATCATTGATGAAATTTTGAAAGAATGCTGGGGCATTCGTTAGACCGAATGGCATGACAAGATTCTCAAAATGCCCCTCAGGGGTATTAAAGGCGGTTTTCCATTCATCCCCTTCCTTGATTCTCAAAAGGTTATAGGCCCCCCTCAGGTCAATTTTTGAGAACCATTTGGCCCCCACAACTTGGTTAAACAGGTCTGGTATCAAAGGCAGGGGATAAGGGTTCCTGACCGTAATTTTATTTATCTCCCAGAAGTCTAAACATGGACGTAGACTTCCGTCCTTTTTCTTTACAAAGAAGAACCCTACCGCCACGGGAGATTTTGAGGGTCTAATGTGACCGGCTTCAAGACTCTTGGTTATATAATCTTTTAATGCCTCACGTTCAGATATAGACAAGTTAAAGAGGCGACTTTTGGGCATAGACGCCCCAGGAATAAATTCTATGGAACAATCATACTCCCGGTGAGGCGGTAAAGTCTTTGATTCAGATTCACTAAAGACATCATGAAAATCTGATATTTCAGCAGGTAAGGTACAATTTGTTATTGTGGCAATCATGGCGCCATCACACTCCTTGACACATTCCTTGCTCCAAGACAAAATAACATTATTGGGCCAATCAATCACAGGATTATGCTTCCTCAGCCAGGGAAGCCCCAAAACAATACTGGCAGGTAAATTAGGTAAAACAAACAATTCAATCTTTTCTTTATGATCAGGCTTTAAGCATAAATCAAAATTAGCAACAGAATGGGTAATGGCATTAAGACCCAATGGAGAATTGTCAATTGCAGACACTGGGATAGGGAGAGACAATTCTTTTAACTCCAAAGAGTTGTCTTGTGCTGAACCACAGTCAATAAGGACATTAATCTCCCCCCTGTTACTGCACAGAGAAGATTTGCCACTAAACAGAACTCCAGACGATTTTATAAATGCCAATCTAACCGGACTAGATACAGAAATATCATTGGGAGAGGGAGATTTTCTCCTTTTTACATCCCCACCAGGTCTGCGATTAGGACATTTCTCACAATATTCGATAAAGTGGCCCAATTCTCCACAGCAGAAGCACCGACCAGTCTGACGGCGCCTTTCTTGCTCCCCTCTGCGATTGACCATACCACCCAGCTGCATGGGCTCATCAGAAAATTCAGCTGGGTGGGAAAGCTCAGACGCCCTGAAACGCCAGTCAGTATCCTCAGCCTGCCTCTCCCTGAGACGCCTGTCAGCCCTTACCGCCGACAGCATGGCGTCCTCGAGAGATTCAGGCTTGGGGAAAGCAACCATAAAATCCTTAATCTTAGCATTCAACCCAGTCAGGAAAAAAACTTTTTAATGCTGAAGAGTTCCAAGTGGTGTCTGCTGCCCACCTACGGAACTCCGCACAGTAGGTCTCAGCGTCTTTTTTTCCCTGACGCAAGGACCACAGCATAGATTCAGCAGTAGACTCCCGATCAGGGTCCTCATAACAGACCAAGAGCCCTGAAAAATTCCTCCACAGACTGTAGGCAAGGAGCAGAGGCTGGCAACGAGAATGCCCACGTCTGTGGAGACCCTCTAAGCAAGGACATGATAATGCCAACCTGTTGTGATGCATCACCAGAGGACTGAGGCCTGAGCCGGAAATACAATTTGCAAGCATTTTCAAAACGAAAAAAATCCTGCCGCTCCCCGGTAAAAGGTTCCGGAAGGTCCACCTTAGGGTCCGTTGTCCGAGGAATGACTACAGGCATTGCTTCCATACGCTTGTCCATTTCGATGACCTTCGCAGTTAGCCTCTGCATCTGTGTCACCACATCTTCCAGGGAGGCCATGATACAACGGACCAATGGGTATTTTGGGCCGGTTTTACTGTTACGTTCGTGTCTAAGTCCAGATTCCGGATTGCAGGTTGCACCGCTAAGGAAACAGGGGAGGGAGACTATCCCTGGCACTACGGTGGCTAGCTAGGCCCTGCCTACGGGTGGTGGTCAGCTGTCCCCAAGCGAGTCTTGGCCCCGACAACTCCTGGCTCTCTAGCACGAAGACCTAGCAGACAGATAGGGCAAGAGCTATAGGAGAGCTAGGGACTGGGGATTCTAAGGTGGTGACCCCTACAGAAATCCAGGTGCAGCTGCAGACAGACAAACGGGCTGGGGGGTGCTGGACAACGGACACGCAGCACAACACAAAACAAAACAAGAAAATGAGGAGTGGGACAGTGGAGAGGTAAGGAAAGGGTAAACACAGGACTGGGGAAAACACTGGAACCCAAAACCTCTCAAACCACAAGAAAGTGCCAGGCAAACAGAGCAGAAGGACAGGGTGGAGATGAAATGTGAGGGAACAAACCAGATACACACAACAGGCAACTCTCACACCACTTCCTAATCAGTTGGAACTTTCACCAAAAACAAATCTCCTAGAGCCAAGAATCCTAAGGTGTAAACCACGAAAACCAGCAACATGTGGGGCCAGCCCTCTTCCTTAAAAAGGCCCCAGAATCCTCCTATAGGATGATGGCAATATTAAACACCTGAGGATCGATTCCTGGAACCTCAAGTATGCTAAGAGGACTGACCCCAATACCAAACCAGATGGTCCAGTGGCAAAGCAACCACCAGCAGAAAACAGGAGCCCGGATCAAATCCCCAACCGAAACAAAATACACAACCAGGTCATGACAGCTAGTTCTGCCAGAGGAGGTGGAGTCTAAGATCGTTCCACAGCAATCTCCATTCTAGTCCGATCTTAGACTCCACCTCCTCACAGAAAAGCCCCTGGCAGAGCCAGCGTTGATTGGCCGAATGCTGTACTCTGCATGGCATTTGGCCAATCAACGCTGGTCAATGCATTCCTATGGTAAAAAGTCAGCTGGCGCATATCGCAAGCCGACAGGGATCCCGACATAATACAGTGAATTGGGCATGTTAGATGCCCCCAGACATGCTTCCCCTGCTGTCCCAGTTGCACTCCAGTGTGTTGGCATCATTTCCTGGTGGTGTCATAGTGGACTTGGTGACCCTCCTGAGTCAAATAGTGGTTTCCCCCTTAACAAGTATTTTTTCCCCATAGACTATAATGGGGTTCGATATTCGATCGAACAGTCGAGTATTGAGTGGTTTCGAACTTCGAACATTTCACTGTTCGCTCATCTATAATTGTGATAGTTAAAGAGGACCTTTCACCACTTTTGGGCACATGCAGTGTTATATACTGCCATAAAGCTGACAGTGCGCTGATTTCAGCGCACTGTCGGCTTTCCCGATCTGTGCCCGGTGTAAAGAGCTTACGGTGCCGGTACCGTAGTGCTCTAAGGTCAGAAGGGCGTTTCTGACCATTAGCCAGAGACGTCCTTCTGCCTCGCGGCGCCTATCGCGCTGTACTGTGGAGCGGGGAGGAACGCCCCCTCCCTCTGCTCACACAGCTCATCCATAGACGAGCATTATCAGGAGCGGGAGGGGGGAGTTCCTCCCCGCTCCACAGCACAGCGCGATTGGCGCCGCGAGGCAGAAGGACGTCTCTGGCTAACTGTCAGAAACGCCCTTCTGACCATAGAGCACTACGGTACCGGCACCGTAAGCTCTTTACACCGGGCACAGATCGGGAAAGCCGACAGTGCGCTGAAATCAGCGCACTGTCGGCTTTCTGGCAGTATATAACACTGCATGTGCCCAAAAGTGGTGAAAGGTCCTCTTTAAAGGGGTGTTCTGACACCTTTTATTATAGATAGAGTTCCAGACAGGACAATGAAC
Organism: Leptodactylus fuscus; assembly: GCF_031893055.1. NCBI lineage: Eukaryota > Metazoa > Chordata > Amphibia > Anura > Leptodactylidae > Leptodactylus > Leptodactylus fuscus. Next base: position 223,705,206 of record NC_134267.1, on the reverse strand, counting down.
ATAAAATACCTTCAGGCTGAGGCCCACCTTGTAGAAACTCAGCTTTATTTGTTGCAGATTTTGGCCAAAGCCAAGAATGGCGGAGCTACTACTGGTGGGAACAACCCGGAGAGCACACTGACCTAATGCATGGTTCTGTGCATAGGCCATTAGAGTAATTGTCAGCAGTAATTTCTGAGCCAGCCCAGTGTGATACTGTACCTGAAGTAGTTAATATACGCATAATATATGTATAGAGCTATACATGGGGCCTCATAGGGATCTCTGATATTAACAAGCACCAAGAGCATCAGCTGACTGCAAAATAACCATATAATCTCCTCAACAAATATCCTCCATCTCAAATATACAATGGCCAGGAGACATGGAGGATATATAATGTACACCACTGTTACCATACCTCCCAACTGTCCTGGATTCAGCAGGACAGTCCAAGATTTCAGGTCCTGTCCCGGTCGGTGGGAGGTATGTTCATGTCATTGAGTTAATTTCAGTGGTGAAGCAGAACTTGTCCGCAGACAGCTCCTACCTCCCCGCTCTGTGTGAAGCGCATCCCGGTCTGCTCCGGCCCCGGGCACCATGTGATGACGTCCACAGATTCACTGCATGTAAATATAAGTGACTAGTAGAATACCCGCGGCTTCGCTCACGGAAAACATGTTAAATTGTTGGTTATGCTGGCTAAAGTAAAATTTTCAGTGTCACGCTGTAATTGACATTTTCAGAGTGCTACAGTAAATCTTTTTTTTACCACTTAAACATACCTCCCAACTTTTGAAGTACTATAAGAGGGACAAAATGGGTGGTGTACTATGCGTGACGTGGCAAATTTAGCCCCTCCCACTTTATCTTGACTCCGCCCATTCTCCCATTCAGTTTTAATGTGCCCCCACACAGTATAATTCTCCTACAGTCACCCGTAAATTATATGCCCCCCTCCATCTCCATTACCCAGTTTCATGTCCCCTCCCCTTCATCTTCCCCCTAGTTTCATTTCCTTCTCTTCATCTGCATCCAGTTTCATGTCCCCCACTCCATCTGCCCCAGTTTCATGTCCCCCCTACATCTCTGCCCCAGTTTCATGTACCCCCTCCATCTCTGCCCCAGTTTCATGTCGTTCTCCCCACTCCTTCATCTGTCCCTAGTTTCATGGACCCCCTTCATTATGTTCCCACTCAATGTTTAACACAAAACAACAATGATACTCACCTTTCCCTCATTACCCGCAGCTCTCTCTGCAGTCCCATTACAGAGTTGTAGGCGTGATGTGAGTGACGTCATCACATCGCGCCCACACATCCAGGAGACAGATCACAGTGTCATTCAACTCCGGACGCAGATGAGTTAAAACCGGGACATCCCTCCTGCTGACCGGGACTGCGGGAGCCGGCATACGAGCGCTCCCCATTGAAATGAATGGGCTGCTTTTTTCTCTATGGGCCCCTTCACACAGCGTAAGTGCTCGGCTCATTCCGCGCTGTACACGCGAGCGCCTCTAAACACTTCCCATTCACTTCAATGGGAGCGCTCGTAGAGAAAAAAGCAGCCCATTCATTTCAATGTGGAGCGCTCGTATGCCGGCTCCTACTGAAATGAATGGGATCTGCTTTATACGCGCTGATTCTGAACGTGTTTTAACGTTCAGAATCAGCGTATCCGAAATGTGAATGCACCCTAAGGTTACCAGACAGGTTTTATCAGTGCATGCGTGCATGTACATGCATGTGATCCATGTGTATGTATGCACGTGTGTGGTCCATGTCTATGTATATGTGTGTGCACATGTGTGTGCACACGTGTGATCCATGTTTATGTATGCGTGTGTGCATGCATGTGTGTGGTCCGTGTATATGCGCGTGTGATCCATGTGTTTCTGGGTCCGTGGATATGCGCGTGTGATCCATGTGTTTCTGCATGCCCAGCGCAAGTGTCCATGCATGCGGCTGTTGTGTATGAGTACTCATGTGCTCTGTTCGTCCGTGTGTGTAGTGTGCATCCATTTGAGTGTCTTTGCGTGCGTGCGTGCGTGTGGTATTTGTGGAGTGATGTTTGTGTTGTGTGTTGTGGCAATTGTGTGGTGTTGTGCTTGTGAGTTGGTGTATGTGTGCTGTCTGTATGATGTTTATATGGTGTTTGTGTTTTGTTTGTGGTGGTGCGACCCCTTTAGCAGCGACTCTTTGGCGCCGTCGCTATAATCCGTCCCTGTCAGTCACAACTGTTGTTTTCCCCTCAGCACTTTCACTTTTCCCCATTATATGTATAGGGCCTAAATTCAGGGACCCCAATCTCATGATGGAGGGACGCTAGCGAGATGTAACGTGCACAGTATTCTGCTCCTGTGGGTGGAGAGGAGGCGTGCCAAATTTCAGCCAAATCGGGCAAGAACTGTTGATTTGTATAGAGCGGACTACTACAGAATTTGAGTTATATATATATATATATATATATAACTATATATATATATATATATATATATATATATATATATATATATATATAGAGCAGCAAGTAAGATAAAGCTAAGCAAAGGCTGCACAAGGGGACAGTGAAGATTTTGCACTGCTCGGGATGTATTTGTAGATCGTTTTTTGAAGCTGGATAACCCCTTTAATGCTGAGTGTCAGTCCATCTTGGTGATGCAGTAGGACACTCACCACAAATTCCCACAGTCACCATGTATGTGGGATACCCGCCTTTTTAATATTACATATACTTTTTGGAGATTCAGTTTTTCTTTCCTTAGCTAATAAAGGTTACGTCTTATTGGCACAGCCTCATATCTCACAGTACCCATCTTTCCTTTCCCATAGTCTACAGTCCATACATAACCAGCTTTATCTTGACCTTGTTCACATACCTGCGTCGTCTTCATACGTGTCCATATGTTCCTGGTCTGGGCTTTTGATGTTGTAGATCTTTGTAATGTCCTGAACCTCCAGAATATGGATGCTGGATTCCATTGTAGCTTTATAATTTGTCACCGTAGATGTCTTTACACAGAAGACTGAACATTACTCTATAGGAATATACAGCGTATAGAGGTTTATTATATGGTCATGTCCAGGTCTATGGGCATTTGTTTTCACTATAAAGCTCAGTCAGGAATCTGGAACCTGCCGTAATATGACAGACGCCCCAGTCTAGAAAAAGATGGGTGACAATTTTTGAAAAATTATTTTATAAGGGGTTTTAACTTAAGAAAAGGCTCAAAATGGAGTTTCTTTAAATAATTATACAATAACACACACACATATATACAGCGGCGTAACTAGGAATGGTGGGGCCCCGTGGCCAACTTTTGATATGGGACCCCACCCACCGAAGGCCTCAACCGACCGACTCCCCCCCCCACACACTCACATTCCTGCGCTCTCTATTATGCCCCATATTGGCCCCTGCACATACTATTATGCCCCATAGTGGCCCCTATACACCCAAGAGTATAATAATCGGAGACCCAGGGAGATACCAACATAAAAAAAAACAAAAAAACAAACAAACACTCTTACTTACCGATCCCTGGCTCCACTGCACTACTCTGTGGTATCCGGGATGACGCAGGCCCCGGTTATGTGACGTCACAGAAGTAGGCCCAAAGCCTGTCTGGAGCCCAGAGAGGTAAGTAACAGTGTTTTTATGTTCCCTTACCTCTCCCGGGCCTCATATCATTATACTTGGGCATCATTATACCTGCCAACATTGGTACGTAAATAGGGCCCGTTACTCCAGCCAGTAACGGCCTATTAGCATACTTCCCAACCGTCCTGATTTCCACGGGACATTCACAAATTCGGTGTCCTGTCCCGCGGTCGGCATGTCATGATTTCAAGTCATCGGCATCTGGAGGACACCGATGAGTTGAATACATAGGCGATTAAGGCAGGAGCTCCTGCTTTAACGCTGCACTCTGGCTCCTGCATGTGTACACGCGATGTGATGACGTTACATCAGGCCTACAACTATGTGAGTGGAGTGAGAGAGCGGCGGGGGAGCGTTGGAAGGGGAGTATAAGTATTTGTTTGTATTAAACATTGAGGGGAACATAATGTAACGGGCCTATGAAACTGGGGACAGATTAAGCAGGGGCGGCATGACACTGGGGCAGATGAAAGGGGAGAATGGCATGACACTGGGGCAGATGAAGGGGGGGAGAATGGCATGGCATGGCAGTGGGGCAGAATAAGGTGGGGGGACGGCAGGACACTGGGGCAGATGAAGGGGGGAGAATGGCATGGCACTGGGGCAGATGAAGGTGGGGGGGATGGCATGACACTGGGGCAGAAGAAGGGGGGAGAACGGCATGGCACTGGGGCAGATGAAGGGGGGAGAACGGCATGGCACTGGGGCAGATGAAGGGGAGAACGGCATGGCACTGGGGCAGATGAAGGGGGGAGAACGGCATGACATGGGGCAGATGAAGGTGGGGGGACGGCATGACGTGGGCAGATGAAAGGGGGAGAACGGGGGCAGATGAAGTAGGAAAGAACGGCATGAAACTTTGGTCAGAGATGGGGGGACATGAAACTGGGGGCAGAGATGGGGGAAATATGAAACTGGGGGAGAGATGGAGGGGAGGAATATAATTTACAGGTGACTGTAGGAGGATTATACTGCATGGGGGCACATGAAAAATGAATGAGAATGGGCGGAGTCAACATAAAAGTGGGCAGAGCTAAGTTGTGACACATATTTTGTCCCTCTTTTGGCTCTTCAAAAGTTGGGAGGTATGTATTAGGGGAAAAAAAAAAATGCAGCAATAGCGGCTGTTGCCAGGCCCCTAATGTCCCGGGCCCTGTGGCAGCTGCTACCGCTGCTACCCCAGTAGTTACACCACTGCCAGGAGTTCTAGCACAAGAATTAATTACCCCTATTCATAGAACCCCCCAATAAATTGAGAATATTTTACCCCTATCCTAAATATAGTGGTGGACGCAGAATGCCCTCACTAGTTTTATTGAAGTGCTTCAGCCATCTCTAGCACTCTCACTGAAGTGAACTGACCACATTCTTCAACCAACGCTATATGTAGGACAAGGGTGATGCAACAGTTTTTGGTGTTGTTGGGGCTCACGGTGGTTGAACCTCCAGAAATCATCAATTTATCCCCTGCCCTATGGATAACTTTTAGGAAATTGCTACATTTATTTATATTTGTGATCTAAGGAAATGGGGGTGTTTAGAATTTTTAGGTTTTTGTAAAAGAAAATATAAGCCTCCCGAGGGGACCTGCCATCATTAGACCACCTTTACCATAGACCGCAATACAAATAGACTTCTGTTAGTGTTGAAACCTATAAAACTATATAAATTTGGTATTGCCATAGTCGTTCCTTCTAACAGAATATAGGCAATACGTTACAGTGAATGCTGTAAAACCAAGACCCATAAGAAAATGGGATGGGGTGGAATTTACAAAAAAAAAAAAAAATGCCAGAGTTTTGCATCCAGATTTCCAGTACACTACTTAGCAGTAGTGTCATTTACTATACCAAGTGCGATTTGTCCTGCAAAAAATGAGCTTTCACACGGCTCTGAAAAGTATATAAAAAAGTTAAGCTATGGTTATTGTATGGTGGAGAGTATAAAACAAATATAAAAATGCTAGATGGTTAAACTAGGCTAGGTGAGAGAATAGAGGGATCTTACAGGAGACAAAATGTTTGCACGGCTGAAGCAGGACCATGTAGGTGGAGTCTCAAACACATTCAGGAGCACAGGAGATAAGCGGCCATGAGTAGCCCATTACAGAAGACAGAAAGGTGTCAGACCGGGTCCGGCCGTGAGCGGCGGTGAGCGTTTTATGCTCTCCGTCGCAAAACTGTTTTTTTTTTTTTAAATTGGAGTTGAGTACTGCATGTCAGACTCTGTGTCCGATTTAAAAAAAAAAACGGTTTCGTGGCGGAGAGCATAAAACGCTCACCGCCGCTCACGGCCGGACATCTTTGAAACCCATTCAAACGAAAGTGTATGAAAGAGTCCTGCAGGTTTCCGTCTCCTGCCTCTGTTTTGTGCAGGAAACGGAAACCTGCAGAACAGAGACCGGGCGCAGATGTGAACGAGCCCTTAGCATATAAAGTCACTTTTCTCATTAAGGTGCAGACAGTCAGTGCATAGCTATAGGATGGGACATGGGCACAACAAAAAGAAAGCTTAGGCCCCAGGGAACACAAAATGGCCCATAATAGATGAAAGGGTTTTACTTTTCTTCCTAAACTGAGTTTGGAGGACTTTTTATACAAGTCATATTGTTAACTTGCTATGTGTCCCGCCCCCCAATACTCTACATACACCCCTGACTGCGCATAGTAACAATAACTTATTCAGGCCTATTCAGATTCTGCTGTCCAGCACCAAATACCCAGTGTTCTGGTTCCCGGCCAGTTGTCCACTTGTTGTGCTAATGTGAGAGGTGACAACTACACCGCACTTGTCCATGTCTGACAACCTGAATGACTACTGTTGTATATAGTTACACAATGTCTGCTGATTACATTATATTGTGTGGACTAATGGCCGGGATATAATCCTAATTGGGGACTTTAGAAATTTACCTTTTTCTTTTAAGTTGTACAGAGATTTTTTCTCCTCTCCCCAAAAGAGAGAGAGAAAAAAAAAAAAACACATAATATTGCAACTCCAAGAATTTTTTTTTTCATTTTGCATAGATTTGGATTTTTTAGGCAGTTAAAACGTAAAAAGAACTATATAAATGTGATATCCCCAGAATCCTACAGACCCATAGAGTACAGTGACATGTCCGCACAAATGCACCTATTCCTCCAATCCCCCCATTCTGAAATGTTTTCCATCTTCCCAGTACATTGTGCGGAATATTAAATGGAGCCATTATGAAGTAGAGTTTATCCCACAAAGATGAAGCCCTCATATGTCTCTGTGAATGGAAAAATAACAGTCATGAGGTTTGGAAAGAAGAGAGTCAAAAACAACAATGAAAAAATGTTTAAATGTCTATTTGTATTTATCTGATCATAGGACACTATAAGGCCCCACGTAGCGAGCGCAGGCGCAAAAGTATCACGGATTTCCCAGCAGCGCAGTTCACAGAAAAACCGCAGACTATCTGCTTCAATTATACCGATACGGAAACCATCAGCATTTCCATAGATATAAGTGACACGCTGCGATTTATAAAACCACAAAGGGCCTTATTTCTTGTGTATTATTAGTACTAGTGGCCTCGGTATAATGTGTGTTATTCAGTAATACTTCTCCATGGTATAGCCGTGTTCTTTCAGTGACGAGGAATATAAACTAAAAAAAAAAAATTAATTCACCTCGCAATGCCCCGGCCTTCTGAACTGACTGAATATGGCAATTCTGTTTTATGTTAGAATTTGGGGCCCCACTTAATTTTGCCCAGGGTCACACTTTCTCTATAAAGAGCCCTGCCTGCTGCCAGCCTAAGCCCCGAGGCCCTGGACCACTGTATAGACCCCACCACTACATGTGAGCAGACCCCAAGATGTTCCCCTTACCATATGTCCTCAGTGAAAGGACTGAGCGCTAGTAGATGGATCCCTTATATAATCTCCAATATTTTACAAATCGAAGCGGCCGCAGATCCTAGTATTATACATTGATGTTTGCGTCTCAGCAAAGTGGCGCCGCAGTATAATGATAGCCGAGTTTGTTGGGGTTCGAGGGCCCACAAGCTCACTTACTGATTCCTGCTCCTACTTATGGCCGTCTCCGCTTCCCAGGCACGAGGATAGGAAAGTAAGTAGGGCCTATTACCTGCTGTCCTGCGCCCTGTGGCAGCGGCTACCCTGGTATTTATGCCACTGGTCAGAGGGATGGCGGCCATTACTGCTTCGTCTACACCTTGTAAAACATCGGAGACCCAGTGCTTACGGTGCCGGCTCTGCTACCGAGCAAGCGCCATTTTTGAAGACTCAACATCTGCCGTAATGGTATGGTGGATGTCAGGAAGGGAGAACTATTTATCTGTATATATTTTTTTGTTAAAATCAGCAAAATTTTTATATCTGAAACCAAATCAAAATTTCTATAATAATATTTCAGGGATTATTTGGGGTTGAAACAAAATACTCTATGGGGACTAAGAAACCAGAGCGGATATTTCTAGAAATCTGAGATAAAATTCACATTTTGATTCTTTTGTGTTTTCTTTTTCTAAAAGGCTATTTTTGTGCAGCAAAACCACAACTCTGGTGGGACTCGAACCCACAACCTTTGAATGTCGTCTTCTCACTAGAAGTCCAATGCGCTATCCATTGTGCCACAGAGCCATCAGTTGTGTGAGTGTTGTGAGCTGATGTCTCTGCTACACTACATGTCATTGACACGATGTAGCCGAGGCTGAACGTGTAGCTGTGGTGTATACAGTACAGGAAAGACAATCCCGCAGTCACCAAACATCACACTGACTCACCCTAGTGGAGGATAAGAGGAACTACACTGAGAAAATCTCAAAAAGGCAGAGGGACGACAAAGTTTGGCCCAGATTACTTTTCTTATAAACCGTTTTGGAAACCTATTTTCAGGGAGACTATTAGGACTTAATATTGGGGCTTCCCATATTTTGGAGCTTGAAGAGCAACTACAAATAGTAAGTTCTCCCATTTTTGGGTTGCTGACACCTCCAGCGCTATTATTTTGCAGGGCTTAGACCCAGGTGTGACCCAACGAAGGACAACAGGTCCATGGAGTTTGGATATTCTCCCATATTTGTATTGGGTTCCACCAAAAACTTACCATGAGGTTTAGGCCTTATTCACACAACATTTTTCAAAAAAGCTGACATGTGCTACCCATCGTATTCTCCAACACAGAAACCATTGGATCCGCTTTTAATGGGTGAAAAACATATCGACATCTGCGAAATAACGGATCAGTGGGTCGGGTCACGTACAGAAGACTGATAAAATTCATCGTTTTTTATCGGCCTGTTAATGGATGACACTTGTCCCTTCTCCAAAAAATGGAACAGGAGCAAAACAACCTATTTAATGGACGTTAGACCCATTCAAAGCAGCATGCCATGTACATAAGGTCTAAGGCCCCTTGCAGATGGCCGTGGGCTATCCGTTTTTTTTTCCAAATAGCCCAATGACCCGTTCATTCTGGGCCGCAAAACTAAGGACAAATCCAATTCCTGCTCCATTTCGTTGAATGAATGGGCCTGCGGATGCACGGTTGGTACATAAAATCCATGTGCCGCCTTTTATCATGGCCTCCAGCCCACACATGGTCGTATACAATTACCCTAATACTTTTGGGGGTGAAGGTGGAGACTTATGGAGAACCTATGGGTCTGTAATACTGACCCACAGGGCCGGGGTCTGGGTCTGTGCACATGTAATCTATGGGATTTACAATTTTTTATTTTGTTTTCAAAAATTGCATGACGTTTGCCAAAAATTTTAATTTCACCTTTGTATAGGTCATAACGCACAGTATATATAATGACTCCCATTACGTATAGTATTGACTCCCCATGTGACTGTGTTGTTACCACCGTATGGTCATATAAAGAAGGGCCGCTGATCTTTTTGTGTTCCTTGCAGAAAGTGTTGGACGAGTGCCAGGACCGGAGGAGCTGCCAGCTGCTTGTCAATAGTCGCTTGTTTGGGTTGGATCCATGTCCGGGGACCAGCAAGTATTTGGTTGTGTGGTACAAGTGCCGGCCAAGTAAGTAAAGGAATCTGCGAGTCTGGTGGAAGTTACACGTCTCATTATATCTACTTCCTCCATTGTCTTAGGAAACCTGCGTGACCCCGGGGTCGTGTAATGGAGTCGGTGATGTGAAGCGGTGCCTGAGCTGAAATGACACAATAGTGTTTATTAAAGGAACACTCTGGGCAAACATCATAAAATAATAGAGACAAAATGACTGGAAACAAAACACTAGCGGAAAAAAAAAACTGCTAGTATCTCCCATTGAAATGAACGGGAGGCGGTTTTTACAGTCGGATTTTGAAGCGGATTCCGCGTCAAAATCCACCTGCAAAAATCTCCATGTGAACTGACGCTTAGTGGTATGGAAACTGCACCAAAAAGGCGGAAGCCACCAAAAAATTATATATAATATATAAACAACATAACATAAAAAAAAAAACAATTTCATCCACAAATATAGAAATGGGAACAAAATCTCCAGAAGGTTTGGACACGTTCGAAGTATAAATAGGAAACAAGGGATAAATCATAGAGATAAAATGACCAATATCCCAAATGGAGACATTACTGTGACAAGACTTGGGAATCTCCAAGCCCCAGTGATCCCAAAACCTCCCCGATAATGCCCTAGTAGGGGGTAAACAATCCCATAGTAATACCCAGGGACAAGGAATACTTCATAAAGTAATGGGTAAGAATAGACTATAGGACTCTGCACATACAAATGCATTGTGTTACTGAAGCAGCACATTACCAGGTGTGAACACGGCCTGAGGAAGCCAATATGGCAAAATCTGCATCAGGCGGTGTTCACAACTGGTAATGTGCTGCTTCACTAACACAATGCATTTGTATGTGCAGAGTCCTATAGTCTATTCTTACCCATTACTTTATGAAGTATTCCCTGTCCCTGGGTATTACTATGGGATTGTTTACCCCCTACTGGGGCATTATCGGGGAGGTTTTGGGATCACTGGGGCTTGGAGATTCCCAAGTCTTGTCACAGTAATGTCTCCATTTGGGATATTGGTCATTTTATCTCTATTATTTATCCCTTGTTTCCTATTTATACTTCGAACGTGTCCAAACCTTCTGGAGATTTTGTTCCCATTTCTATATTTGTGGATGAAATTGTTTTTTTGTAATAAAATTTTATTTTATGTGTAATATTTTGGTGGTTTCCGCCTTTTTGGCGCAGGTTCCTTTATACTTTAGGGTTTCTACCATATCACTGTAATTAGTTGTCGGCCCAGATTATGTATTTTGTGTCTCAGGCCGGGGCCCCACAAGACGGAAAAGGCAAAGTGGGTGGAATTTTTGTGAATCCAATTGCCCACTTTGCAGTATAAACCACAGTCCAGACACGCTGCGATTTCCAAAACTGGCGCAGTTTTGGAAATCACAGCATGTCAATTATACTTACGGAAACACCGGCGGTTTCCCCATAGATATTATTGTAACAGAAACTCTGCAGAGGAAAACTCCGTGAACTTTCTGATCAGAGCACTATGGGAAAAAACACAATGATTTTCCCGCATCGCTTTTTTGCTATGAGACATCCCGTGGGGTCTTAGCCTCAGTGTTATTAGTGGGAAAAATCCCTCTAATTCCACTAAAAGAAGTCGCAAGTTTTTGAACAAATCCAGTTTTGTGCACCAATGTCCGACTTTTTTTCAGTTTAGTAGCGCCCCCTTCCATTTAAGTAGGATTTGTGAAAAATATTTGCGACTAGATTCATTATCATTCACCAGTTTAATATTCCAAGGTCACTTTATACCCTCATAGATTCACTTCCAACCTGAATACAATGTTACATTGCTATGTGGAAGCATAGCAATGTATTATTGTAGCAATAGCGCGACCTAGTGTTTAAGGCTCAGTTTTGTACAAAGTGTAAACACTATGGGAGTCAGGAGTGTATTACTGGGAAAGTTTGGTGACAAGACTAGTGTGACATCACTTTTGGCCATTTTGCTTGCCACACAGCTTTCCCAGGAGCAGCTAAAAACAGCTGAATAGAATTTTCCATTTTGGCTTTTTAACCTACAGATACCAGGGCTCAGACTACAGAGATTGTGCCCGTAGTCTCTAACCATGGAGACACATAGGTCACTGAGGAGCTTCATGTACAAAACTGTTGACTGAGACTTTATATGCAAAAGGGTTTTTTTTATTTATTTTTAATTTTTTTAATTTTTGGTGCGCTGAGACCATAAATAAAACAAGTTTACACGCCCTTTAATTTTTAATGATTGCATTTATTCATGTAAATAAGTTATCACTTGTTCCATCTTCATAGATGAATACAAGAGTAAGGTTGCCTGTGAAGATGACCGCTTGAGGCTGACCTGTAAGAGAAACACAGTCATCGCAATCTACTCCGCTACATTCGGGAGACTTCAGGGTGACGACCTTGAGTGTCCGCTCCAGAACCAGGACATTCCCTTAATGGGTAAGACTGCAGAATCCAAACTAATGTAAATTCTGTCCACACGAAAACATAGTGTCAGTCTTCACTGCAGTTCTTGCATTCTATTCACCAGCAATGAAGATTAGTGTATATTGTGCTATAGGAGCTAACCAAATAGGAAAGTGCAATGAACAGTGTTTTCACTCTCTTACCCTAGAAGACCTCTGTTGTCTGGTGCAGACTATATATTTAAAATACAGGCTTCAACTTTTCTGCAGGTCGTTGCTTAAGATCCTTGAAGCAATTATTCTGTCTTGTGCAGTATAATTACATAATTACATCACAATAATGTGTCTGCAAACAATTGTGTGTGTTGAAATATCTTGTAACATACTGATGTATCTTTCTACAGTTTAGAGGAAATTTCATTATTCTTCCCTATCTAAAAGCCCTATCTATCTATCTATCTATCTATCTATCTATCTATCTATCTATCTATCTATCAATCTCCTATCTATCTACTATCTATCTATCTATCTATCTATCTATCTATCTATCTATCTATCTATCAATCTCATATCTATCTATCTATCTATCTGCTATCTATCTATCTATCTATCTATCTATCTATCTATCTCCTATCTATCGATCTATCTATCTATCTATCTATCTATCTATCAATCTCCTATCTATCTATCTCCTATCTATCTATCTCCTATCTATCTATCTATCTATCTATCTATCTATCTATCTATCTATCTATCTATCTCCTCTCTCTCTATCTTCTATCTCTCTCTCTCTCTCTCTCTCTCTCTCTCTCTCTCTCTATCTATCTATCTATCTATCTTTCTTCTATCTATCTCATATCTATCTATCGCCTATCTATCTATCTATCTATCTATCTATCTATCTATCTATCTATCTATCTATCATCTATCTATCTATCTATCTATCTATCTATCTATCTATCTATCTACAGAGTTGGCCAAAAGTATTGGCACCCCTGCAATTCTGTCAGATAATACTCATGTTCTTCCAGAAAATGATTGCAAGCACAAATTCTTTGGTATTATTATCTTTATTAATTTGTCTTCAATGGAAAACCACAAAAAGAATTGTCAAAAAGCCAAATTGGATATAATTCCACACCAAACATAAAAAGGGGGTGGACAAAAGTATCGGCACTGTTTGAAAAATCATGTGATGCTTCTCTAATTTGTGTAATTAACAGCACCTGTTATTTACCTGAGTCACCTAACAGGTGGTGGCAATAACTAAATCACACTTGCAGCCAGTTGAAATGGATTAAAGTTGACTCCACCTCTGTCCTGTGTCCTTGTGTGTACCACATTGAGCATGGAGAAAAGAAAGAAGACCAAAGAACTGTCTGAGGACTTGAGAAGCAAAATTGTGAGGAAGCATGAGCAATCTCAAGGCTACAAGTCCATCTCCAAAGACCTGAATGTTCCTGTGTCTACCGTGCGCAGAGTCATCAAGAAGTTTAAAGCCCATGGCACTGTGGCTAACCTCCCTAGATGTGGATGGAGAAGAAAAATTGACGAGAGATTTCAACGCAAGATTGTGCGGATGGTGGATAAAGAACCTCAACTAACATCCAAACAAGTCCAAGCTGCCCTGCAGTCCGAGGGTACAACAGTGTCACCCCGTACTATCCATCAGCGTCTGAATGAGAAGGGACTGTATGGTAGGAGACCCAGGAAGACCCCACTTCTTACCCAGAGACATAAAAAAGCCAGGCTGGAGTTTGCCAAAACTTACCCAAGAAAGCCAAAAACGTTCTGGAAGAATGTTCTCTGGTCAGATGAGACAAAAGTAGGAAAAGGCATCAACATAGAGTTTACAGGAAAAAAAGAGGCCTTCAAAGAAAAGAACACGGTCCCTACAGTCAGACATGGCGGAGGTTCCGTGATGGTTTGGGGTTGCTTTGCTGCCTCTGGCACTGGACTGCTTGACCGTGTGCATGGCATTATGAAGTCTGAAGACGACCAACACATTGTGCAGCATAATGTAGGGCCCAGTGTGAGAAAGCTGGGTCTCCCTCAGAGGTCATGGGTCTTCCAGCAGGACAATGACCCAAAACACACTTCAGGTCAGCACTAGAAAATGGTTTGAGAGAAAGCCCTGGAGACTTGTAAAGTGGCAGCAATGAGTCCAGCCCTGAATCCCATAGAACACCTGTGGGGGAGGAGAGATCTCTTGATGGCAGTTTGGAGAAGGCCCCCTTCACATCTCAGGGGGGACCTGGAGCAGTTTGCCAAAGAAGAATGGTCTAAAATTCCAGCAGTGCCTTGTAAGAAACTCATTGCTGGTTACCGGAAGCGGTTGTGCGCAGTTATTGTGTCTAAAGGTTGTGCTACCAAGTATTAGGCTGAGGGCGCCAATACTTTTGTCCGGCCCATTTTTGGAGTTTTGTGTAAAATGATCAATCTATAGGGAAAAAATACTCGTTTAGGTGAAACCAATGTTCGACTCAGGAGGGTCTCCAAGTCCACTGTGATACCTCAGCAAATGATGACAGCACCTCTGGAATGCAACTGGGACAGCAGGGGAAGCATGTCTGGGGGCATCTAACAAGCCCAAGTCACTGTATTACCCCACCATCACAGCCTATCAACTACACACTTTCCACACTCAAAAAACCCACTATGAAAGTGGGAAAATACGTGGAAACCTTTTTTCCTCCCCAATTGAATGGACAGACACCCAAATTTTACTCTAATGAAACCTTAAGCACCCCTTTAAATCACATTGCCCATGACAACAAAAGATGGAATAGGCAATGGGAAATCCAACAGTCCCCACCCTGAACTGTCATTGTGGATGTGTGTGATGTGGTAAGACCTTCCAAAATTCACTTTCCTGGCCCTTAACGTGAGCCCTTCCAAATTAGGTTAGAGGCCCATAAGCTGAGCTACCAGCAGAGATTGAGGCTCTTTAGGTGACTTCAGCCTCTTACCAGCAGTGTTTTTGGCCCTTGGAGTGAGTTGAGCCTCTAACCAGCAGAGTTTGGAGAAATCAGGGTGGATTGAGCCTAGAAGGATCAGAATTGTGCAACGCAGATGGTGGAGGAATATGAGGAGGAATTTTAGAGGTTTCTTTTTCTTTGATATTCCTGCCTAGCAGAATCTAAAAACCTAACTAGCCCTCAGCAGATGTCTGTCTCTAAGTGCGAGCACAGAATGAATCGGAGCTGATGCCGCCGGTTCATTTGAATCAGAGGTCACATGTCCTCGGCAGCCAATGGCTTTTTCCTAGTTTTTTAATCAATGCCTCCGTTGTCATAGTTCCTGTCCCACCTCCCCTGCGCTGTTATTGGTGCAGAAAAAGCGCCAGGGAAGGTGGGAGGGGAATCGAACTGTAAGTGCATTTTCAACGCGGTGTTCATATGGAATCAAACATTGTGAACAGCGTGATGTCCGATTGAACATGTACTTGAACGAACGCTGTTCGCTCATCTCTACTTGCAATCATTTTCTGGAAGAAAATGAGTATTATCTGACAGAATTGCAGGGGTGCCAATACTTTTGGCCAACACTCTATCTATCTATCTATCTATCTATCTATCTATCTATCTATCTATCTATCTTCTATCTATCTATCTCTTATCTATCTATCTACAGTATTTATCTATGTATAGTAACTATCGTATCTATGTATAGTATCTATCAGTTTCATATCTATCTATCTGTCTATCTATCTAGGATTTTTGAACCAATTACCCCATCTTGTGCGATATAATTACATTATAAAGACACCCCCAGAGCCATCAGCAAAGGAGGACATGACTTTGGGATGGGGGAACCAATAACTCCTGCAGTTCCTTCTTCATACAGTAGTTGTGTAGATTTATACAGACTGGTTCAGCTTTAGGAGTATATATCTGTGTATGTTCAGCTTTAGGAGTATATACCAGTGTATATTCAGTCAGTGGCGGATCCAGACTTTGCGGGGCCCTGGGCAATTGACCTTGGCGGGGCCCTACCTTCCGGGGGGGTCTGGTCTTGCTGCTGGCTTTGCATATGAAACCCCGCCCACCAATTGACGCAAGAAAACCAGGAAGAAAGAAGAGTTTACAGCAGCAAAGACTGGTGAATAAGGGACATGGGAATACCCCTTTAAGGACCTCACGCTTCTAACCCATACCTCCCAACTTTTGAATATTAGAAAGAGGGGTAAATTGTGCGGCGCGTGCTCCGCCCACTTTTATGTTGACTCCGCCCATTCCTATTCATTTTTCATGTGCTCCCACACAGTATACTCCTCCTATAGTCACCCGTAAATTATATGTCCCCCCTCTATCTCTCCCCCAGTTTCATATACACCCTTCATCTGCCCCTAGTTTCATGTCCCCCCCTCCATCTCTGTCCCCAGTTTCATGTCCCCCCGTTTCTGCCCAGTTTCATGCCATTCTTCCTCCTTCATCTGCCCCAGTGTCATGCCGTTCCCCCCCTTCATCTGCCCACAGTTTCATGTCCCCCCGTCTCTGCCCCAGTGACATGCCGTTCTCCCCCCTTCATCTGCCCCAGTGTCATGCCGTTCTCCCCCCTTCATCTGCCCCAGTGTCATGCCATTCTCCCCCCTTCATCTGCCCCAGTGTCATGCCGTTCTTTCCCCCTTCAGTTGCCCCAGTGTCATGCTGTTCTCTCCCCCTTCATCTGCCCCAGTGTCATGCTGTTCTCCCCCCCCTTCATCTGCCCCAGTGTCATGCCGTTCCTCCCCTCCTTCATCTGCCCCAGTGTCATGCCATCCCCCCCCTTCATCTGCCCCAGTGTCATGCTGTTCTCCCCCCTCCCCCTTCATCTGCCCCCAGTTTCATGGGCCCCCTACATTATGTTCCAACTTAATCTTTGACACAAAAAAAACACACTCACCTTCCCCTCGCTACCCCGACGCTCTCTCCGCTCTCTCCCTCATACACATAGTTGTAGGTGCGATGTGACGTCAGCACATCGCGGCTACAAATGCCGGAGCGTAGCGTTAAAGCAGGAGCTGAGTAGTGACAGCTCCTGCTTTAAACGCCTATGTATTCAGCTCATCAGCCTCCATAGGACGCTGATCTGTTGAAATCGGAACATACCTCCCGCCGACTGGGACTGTTTTGTTAGGTCCAGGCCACGCCGCGGGGCCCCGGGCGGTTGCCCGGCTCGCCCGGCCCTGGATCCGCCCCTGTATTCAGCTTTAGGAGTATATATCTGTGTATGTTCAGCTTTAGGAGTATATATCAGTGTATATTCAGCTTTAGGAGTGTATATCTGTGTATATTCTGCTTTAGGAGTATATATCAGTGTATATTCAGCTTTAGGAGTGTATATCTGTGTATATTCTGCTTTAGGAGTATATATCAGTGTATATTCAGCTTTAGGAGTATATATCTGTGTATATTCTGCTTTAGTATATGGTGCTTAGTGTGTTACTGTAGGGAGGGAGGAGTTAGGAATAGATGTCACTTCCTGTCTCCTCCATCTTCATCCTCTTTCTCATCACGAGACCTGGATGAAGCATTTCCCGCCCTCCCGCCCTCTTTGCATCACTATGTTATACTTGTTTTTTATTTATTTTTTTTTTTTTCACATTTTCCTATCTAATGTATTATTGTATCATTGCTTTGTTACTGTAATTGTGTATTTGGCTCTATATATTCAATTATGAGATGACTGATGAGTTATTGTTGGGCATTATCCTTCTAGGCCCAAGGGAAGGGCAGTCCTCCAGCCATGGTTCCCTAGAGGTTTCCTCCACAGGGGTTTTTTCCTCTCCTGAGTGCTGTAGGATGACTCTTTGTGAGTCAGGGGTTTGCCATTATTTAGTCAGTCGTATGTAATAAAGTATTACGTGTCACATGGTCCATTGATAAACTGTCACAGCTTTACTTTTGCGGTTGAGGAGTCAGGTGGAAGTTGCAGGCAAGTTATTGTAGACTTATTATAACTAATAGAGGAGGTTAAACCTCATGGTGGTGACAGGCTGAGCTTTAGAAATGGCCAGCCTGAAGGATGTCGTAATAGTAACGTCATCCAGAGGCGGGCACAGTGGTTAAGCACAGGGTCGTTGGTGCCCTTAAAGTGTACTGGCTCTGCTAGAATTGCAAGCTGGAGCGTGCTGCCCCCCTTTATTTATTTATTGCTGTCTGGCCGGGTGCTGTATGTCAGACAGCTGGGGATCTCACAGTATTCGTGAATCCCAATGGTCTAGCACTTCACCTGACTCCTTCTGTCATTATTTTACTTCTGTGAGTTTAATAAAGCTGTGGCCATTTTGACACCCAAAATAAAGTGTTTTGTGCATTTATTCCAAAGTCAATATTTACCGTAGTTTGGGTGGTTTTAGGAAGGAGTGAGGGACATCCCATATCCAAAGTCATGTTGTGTTTCTGCAAACAATTTTGTGTGCTGAAATATCTGGTGACATAGTGATGTATCTTTCTACAGCTTAGGCCTGGTTCACATCTGCGTTCCATTTTCCGTTGGGGGAGTCCACTAGGGGTCCCCCCCACAAATGGAAACCTTAGGAAGGAAAAAAAAGCGGTTACCTTAGGAAACCTGCAGACTCCATAGACTATAATGGGGTCCGTGTGGTTTCCGCTCAGTTTCCATGCAGAAAAGTGCGGAGAGAAGAGCGCTGCTTGCAGGACGTTTCTCTCTACATTTTTCATGCAGATAGAGGAACAGAATCCCTGAATGCAGATGTGGCCGGGCCTGAGAGGAATTTTCATTGGTCTTCACCTGTTTGGAAGTCCAAAAATTAAAGTTGGCCTTAGGCAGTCATTAAAGGGATTCTACCATTAAAACCTTTTTTTTTGTGGATAAGACGTCGGAATAGCCTTTAGAAAGGCTATTCGTCTCTTACCTTTAGATGTGGTCTCCGCCGCGCCGTTCTTTAAAAATACCGGTTTTTCCCGGTATGTAAATTAGTTCTCTGGCAGCAATGGGGGCGGGCCCCAGCACTGAAAATGGGATGGGGGCGTCCCCACTGCAGCTCGAGAACACGATCCTGCGACGCCTCTATCTTCGGCTGGATCCTCCCCTTCTCTGTCGTCTTTCTCCTGCGTCACCTCCGACGCCTGCGCAGTTGACTCTGCCAGTGAGACACTAGTAGAGCCGACTGCGCTTGCCAGGGAGGCCGCTCCTACATTGAACTACAAGAGCAAGAGCGGCCTCCCAAAAATGGCCGCCGGCCGGCATGCGCAGTCAGCTCTACTCGGAGGTGACGCATGTAAAGATGTCCCTACATGTCGGGTTTTTCTGTCCGCTTGAAAAGTCGGACATCTTTACATGCGGACAGTGAAGGAAGGGCACGGAGTGCAAAACAACGCACCCGATGCCAATTTAAATAAATGACAGGTGTCACCGACACAGCTAGTGTCCGCTCCTAATGTCCGTGCCAGATTTTGAGCGGACACTAGGAGCGGACACTACCTGTCGGACACTGACGGTAGTGTGAACGCTCCCTTACCTAATATGTGTCATATATATTAGTATACCTGTATATTGCTATGATACATTGTAACAAAGATGATTCCTCTTGTTCTTAGAGTGCCAGTCATCCTCAGCCCTGTCACTCATGACCAAGCGTTGTCAGGGCAGGCGCACTTGCAGCGTCTTCGCCAGCACTTATGAGTTTGGAGACCCCTGTTATCCTGGAATCCGGAAACATCTCAATGTCATCTACACTTGTGGTAAGTCCTGACTTATCTTCTATATTGGCGGTTTATATAGTGGAAGTATTACCATGAAGCAGGTTTTATCAAGGCCCTGCTTTATGAATTTATCTGACTAGGGGGCGCTGTTGTCAATGTGATGATGGTGATGAGTAATGTCAATGGGGCTATTTTCTTCCATTCTGTTTCTGTTGGGTGCAGCACAAGGTTTGGGTTTTGGATATTTTGCACTAGTCTTGTGAGTATCGTGAGCCCTAGTGAACTCCCTCTGGGCAAAAGCTGTACTTATTTATTTATTGGGGGATTTGGATTAGTAATATCTATGTAAATAGATTGTGTATCATAAATGTGTCCTCTGACTGATTTCCAGCGCTAAAATATTAGGCCTAAAAGTCTGTGGCTACATAGTCATTATTGTAACAACTCCCATTGTGCGATGGAAGATCACAGCGCTGCATGTAACTGTACAGTTGTCTATCTATCTATCTATCTATCTATCTATCTATCTATCTATCTATCTATCTATCTCCTATCTATCTATCTATCTATCTATCTATCTATCTCCTATCTATCTATCTATCTATCTATCTATCTATCTATCTATCTATAAAAAGATAAAGTAAATAAAAGTTGTAAATCCTTCCTTTCCCTAGAATACATATAAAAGTAGAAAATGACTGTGACACTCATACACATTAGATATCCCTGTGTCTGACAGTGCCCGGTCTACTGTATATAGGGGATCTGCAGTGCTCCTGTTCCGTCAGGAAGGGGTTAATAGGAGCACTGCAGATACCCTATATTCAGCCAGACTGAATTCCAAGTGGAGGAAGAAAAACTCAGTCCTCAAGCTCAGGGAAGGGGCAGACAGACAACCAAAACACCCCCTCCCCTTCCCCAGCATCTACTGCACCCAAAAACTCTGACCATTTTAATTTTTGAAATTTTCCAGTAGCTGCTGCATTTCCCCCCTCGGCTTATACTCGAGTCAATAAGTTTTTCCAGTTTTTTTGTGGTAAAATTAGGGGCTTCGGCTTATACTCGAGTATATACGGTATCTCCTATCTATCTATCTACCTATCTATCTATCTATCTATCTATCTATCTATCTATCTATCTTCTATCTCCTATCTATCTATCTCCTATCTATCTATCTATCTATCTATCTATCTATCTATCTATCTATCTATCTCCTATCTATCTATCTATCTATCTATCTATCTATCTATCTATCTCATATCTATTGTATCTTTTTATCTATGTGATCTATGCTCAAGCTTTGTGCTAATTCTTGCTGAAATGTATCTGAGATTATTCTT
The DNA here is from genome assembly GCF_031893055.1 of Leptodactylus fuscus. Lineage (NCBI taxonomy): Eukaryota > Metazoa > Chordata > Amphibia > Anura > Leptodactylidae > Leptodactylus > Leptodactylus fuscus. The sequence goes on along the minus strand of NC_134267.1, from coordinate 223,684,139 downwards.
GACAGATATCAGACTCAGAGGGGTAGCTCAAGGCTCCGTATACATGGGCCAAGAGGGGACAGATTTTGACGCTGAATCCACATCAGAATCCGCCCCCTCACAATAGAGGTCTATGTAGACCGCTAGCTTACTTTTTTCTGTGAGCGGCATGTTGCCGCACACGGAAAAAAGAAGCAAGCTGCCCTTTCTTCAGGCGGATTCTGCAGCTGATTCAGCCCCGACATCGGCCTCGTGGCAGCACCCTCCGGACTAGGCCCATTCATTTCAATAGTCACGGCAGGTGTATTTTGGTCCTATTTTGACATGGCTTCCCACGTCAAAATCAGGACCAAAATATGCCCCCCTTGCCTCGGGTGAACTAGGCTTAAATCTTCAAGGCCCCAATAGAAAAATTATAGTTGAACCCCTCTTACCATGTGCTATTTACAATATTGGTGGGTAGGTGCAGAAGTAGGTAGATACCTCTGTACCCCCTATATCTACCCCCCTGGTCAGACTATAGAGAATTCTGGAGTGCCCAATTAATGGGGTTACGGAGATGCGGTGCCTCTAGTGGCTGTGACTAAGTACTGCACTACAGTAGTCAGACCTGGCGGACATGTTTTAATAGCTGACTTACATTACACTTACTTGATCCCTTACAGACGTGATATGTGGATTGCGTGCCTGTAATGTGTGGATTACTGTATGTGAATGAATGGCGATGTGTAAGATTATCCTCCTCTGACCTCCACTTGGCTCTCGGGCTGTTTGGTGACGGAGCAGAAAGGATCAGCTCTTGGCCGTGTAAAGATGGCGTGCAGCTGTCAGCGGATCATGTTAACAACATATTTACACCTGTCCTGTCTGGGCTTGGTATGTTATGAGCAGCGGCTGTAAACGTATCTATGTCAGTGTGAGATTCTTCTAGATAGCCATCACAAAGAGAATATGTCTATGTGCGGATATATGTGTATACATCACGTGAAGGAACCATGAAGTGGATGCTGCTGTGTACTAGATCCTCAACAGGTGGCGCTTGTCTCTAGGGGGTGCATGTGCACTGATTATAGCATTGGGGGTACTTTGATGTAGGGGGCAATTAATTTAGGAATATTGACAATCCCTAGTCTATATTAGGCTCTGTTCACATCTGTTGTGCGGCTTCAGTTGAAAAGGGAGACCATGGTGCTGCGTCTTATCTGTCTGAAGAGCTCGATACAATTGACAGATCATGTTAGAAGTCAGAGGAGTGTGTAGGGTTGCGGTGAATTTTCGATGTCACACACAATGCTGCACTATTCCTGCTGTCAAAAGTGGTAAAGTGCTCTCATAAGGGTAAGTTCATACAGAGATTTTTGGTCCGGAACCTGAGGTGGAGGCCGCCTCAGGTTCTGGTCCAAACACTGGGTAGCCACAACTGAAAGCCGGTGCACTGTATCGGCATCCAGCCGCGCATTCCGCTCCGGATTAGGTCCAAAGAATGGGCCTAGTCTAGAGGAGGGAGTGTCTTCAGGCCGAATCTCGAGGCGACTTGGCCTGAAGAGTGAACATCTTGCTTCTTTTTCCGGGAGCCGAAAGAAACGACTCCTGGAAAAAAGACCTGAGCGGCTCCCATTGATTTCAACGGGAGCCATCTTTTTGGTCAGGATTTTGAGGCGGATACGGCGTCAAAATCCTGACCAAAAATCTCCGTGCGAACTTACCCTTATAGTGCTAGCAAGAGTGCTAACTAGATTTGTCCCATTAATAGTGACTGCTTAAATGCCCTTATTAATAATAACAGCCAAGGAGTCCCCATTTACAGTGGCACCCGAGTGCCCATAATAATAGTAACAGCCGGGGTGCCCCCATTTATAGTGACAGCCAGAATGCCCTTACTAATAGTGCTAGTCATATGGCCCCATTAATAGTTACAGCCAGAGTACCCCATTAATAGCGACAGCTAGAGAGCCCTCATTTATAGTAACAGCCAAAGCACCTTCATTAATAGTTTTAGCCAGAGTACCCTATTAATAGTGACAACCAGGGTGTCCTATTTAATTGTCACGGCCAAAGCAGCCTTATTAATAGTGTTTAATAGTATCAGACAGAGTGCCCTCATTTATAGTAACAGCACCTCTCTTAATAGCACTAGCCAGAGTTCCCCTTTAATAGCGACAGAGTGCTTCCATTAATAGTGCTAGTCAGAGTGTTGTATTAATAGTAACAGACAAGTGTACCCCATTAATAGAGACAATCAGAGTGCCCCCAGTAAGGGTGCTGGTCAGTTTCCCATTAATAGTATCAGTCGGAGCACCCCACTAATAGTGACAGCTATAGTGCCCTCATTTATAGTAACAGTCACAGCACCTCCATTCATAGTCCTAGCCAGAGTAGCCCATTATCAGCGACAACCTGAGTACCCCCATTAATAGAGATAGACAGAGCTCCCCATTAATAGTGATAGGCAGAGTGCCCCCATTACTAGTGTTAGTGGAGATTAGCACTGGTGAGTGTCATTCGTCTACCACACGAGTCAGTGACCGATCATGGTTATATACAGACTCCGGGTGTGTAGTAGACTTCCCTTCCAGAGAGTGCGAGGAGAATGATGACTATTATACCCCCAAACTCTCTTTGCTTTGGCAATGCCAAATGTATATTCGGAAGCTTTTTTGTTTTGATTTGAGTGCTGACAAACATGGCATCTTATGGCATTGCCTTCTAAAGATAATGCGAATTCTGTTGAGTACATGGGCACCATCTACCCTGCAGAATGGCCAAGACGACCGTCTGTAGGGCCGCTGGCTTCTATCCTGCTAATTCTATCAGAAATGGTTTTCCTTCTGACAAAACCTTTTTGATCCTTGATCATCTCTATTACCCTGCAGCGCCACCACGGGAGAAATGGAGTATTACACTGTTTGCACTGAATTCAGGGACAGTAAGGAAATGTTGGATCCTCCAAAGAGCGAGCTACTTTCTGTAGCCCCTCTGCCCTGATTGTGAACCCTGTCCGAGACCCTTGGCCGGTGACTAGTAACATCACCATGTATGTCGTGATCGGTTAGGCTACTGGTTTATTATAAAATAGCTATAACGCTAAGTAAACTGTAAACCAAACTGTGTGTGATGCTGAGCAGCCGAGGCCTACCTAATAACACCTCCGCCCCCATGCTTTATACCTCCCTGAATAAGTCCAGGCCCTCGCCACCACTCTCCAGGCATGAAAGGAAAGCACTCAGTGCCGCTTGTATAGCCGGCGGATAATTCCCCAGTGAATGAATAGTCTCCCCGTCAATTATCTGCCCTCTGTTTAGGTAATGGGATCGTATTCATATAAACACACATTAGTCAGCCATGTGGAGGCTTTGTACTGAGGGGCTGAGGCCTATCACACAGCACATACACAGATTTAGAACGCTATTAATAATATGACTTTGGTGGTGTTATCAACCACTGCCTAATCTTAAGGGCCGTGTCCAACTTTTTTATATTTCCAATGCATCTTAAATGAAAAAAAATGAAGCCGTAATGCAAATAATTTTTCTTAATAAACGTAAAACCACTATGTGTACACAGCTTCACTGAAGAGCTATGTGTCTCCATGGTTACAGACTACAAATAAACTCTTCTGAGTCTGATTCCACAGTCATTAAAGGGATTCTACCATTAAAACCTCTTTTTTTGTGGATAAGATGTTGGAATAGCCTTCAGAAAAGCTATTCGTCTCTTACCTTTAGATATGATCTCCGCCGCGCCGTTCCTTAGAAATACCGGTTTTTACCAGTATGCAAATTAGTTCTCTGACAGCGATGGGGGCGGGCCCCAGCGCTGAAAATGCGATGGTGGCGTCCCCACTGCAGCTCGAGAACACGATCCTGCGACGCCTCTATCTTTGGCTGGATCCTCCCCTTCTCTGTCGTCTTCCTCCTGCGTTACCTCCAATGCCTACACAGTTGGCTCTGTCAGTGAGACACCAGCAGAGCCGACTGCGCATGCTGGCTGGCGGCCATTTTTGGGAGGCCTCTCCTGCATTGAACTACAAGAGCAAGAGCGGCCTCCCAAAAATGGCCGCCGGCTGGCATCCGCAGTGGGCTCTACTAGTGTCTCACTGGCAGAGCCAACTGCGCAGGCGTCGGAGGTGACGCAGGAGGAAGACGACAGAGAAGGGGAGGATCCAGCCGAAGATAGAGGCGTCACAGGATCGTGTTCTCGAACTGCAGTGGGGACGCCACCATCGCTGTGAGAGAACTAATTTACATACTGGTAAAAACCGGTATTTCTAAGGAACGGCGTGGCGGAGATCACATCTAAAGGTAAGAGACGAATAGCCTTTCTAAAGGCTATTCCAACGTCTTATCCACAAAAAAAGAGGTTTTAATGGTAGAATCCCTTTAAGCATTCTTGATTATTAATATAATTAATATATTTTTTTACTTATAACTATTTGATTTGACAGCTAGCCCCCACTTGGATCAGATGTGTCTGGTCTGTGTGCTGTACAGTGCACTGAGCCAGATGCAGATAGGTGCATGCACTGTATAGTGCACTGAAGAGCAATGACCCCTGGCTACTCTACAGTACAGTGCACAGAGCGGAGCATCTCTGAACAGCTGATCAGTGTAGTGTCTGGCTGTCGACTCCCTAATTCTAAGGATTGGCCATATATATATAAAAAAATATATATATATCATGGACAATCCCTTAAATAGTCTGGACCCCAGACTGATACTTTTTACCTACACCGCCCTTCAACCTGCAGCTCGGGTTGAGTCGCTCTTGAGATTTCAGGATTGATTTTAAAATCCGATTTCAGATCATTTTCCAGCCGATCCCAAATGTGATATTTGCTTGATTGCCGATTGGGATCCGATCTTTCCCGATACCGATCACTCAACCCTATTGATGATATATACATGAATAGGATTGGGCCAATCTTGAGATAACCTCTGACCTCAATCCCGACGGAAAAGATCGAGATCGGAATTCCGATCGCGATTGTGAAATTTACTCAATCGCCGATCGGAATCTGATCTTTTTCGATCGCTCAACGCTACCTGCAGCCCTTCAGTTGTTACAACACACTATGTGTAGTAGTTTTGGATCTGTGCGGGTTGGAGACCCCGGTCCACTCTAATTCTTTATTCACACATTGGCCTGCAGACATTTCATGAGGAGAGGGCCCCGGGATCGGACTCTATTGACACCCACATCATTTGGCCCATGCACTCCCTGAGTCATACAGTGAAGAGTTTACATTACTCAATCTGCGTCACATACATCAAGAGTCACCTGCGCCCTCGCCAGAAAGGCCGCGCTCACTTCCCATAAACTGTGAAGCTGATACTCTCTTGTGCAAGCTATTGTTATGGAAAGCATATGTGCAGGAGGTATGGGGGCGCCTCGTCCTCACGTACAGGATTACTGTAAAGAATGAGTAAAACATCAGCTTTATGACACATCTCTGGTGTAGATTCCACTTTCTGGAATTTGATATATTAGTCATGTATTTGGATCAGCCCCCATGACTGCTTCCAGAGGTTTCCGGCTTCATTACATGTGTGCTCCATACAGGGATGCACAATCAAAAGCGTTGCACTATACATTGACATTTCAGTGCTACATAGGTGAATGGTTCAATCCTACAGATTGTGATATAACAATACTAAGCTGCACCTATCGGCAGTGGGATAGTGGGATGTGCAGCTGCTATTGAAGTATACACCTCATTAAAGTGACATTCACTGTGTTGGAGTCTCCATCAAAGTGTGCGTTCGAAATCGCTGCATGAAAGAGTCCTGCAAGTCCGGTGATTTCAGCTTTAAAGAACAGACACTGGACGGATCCCATTATAGTTCATGGGGTCTGTTGGACTCCATATGTGACCAAAATTGTCCACGCTTGAAGGTCTCTTGCAGGGAATCGGGTTGGAGCTTCTGGATCTTCTGCTGCTGCTGCATCCCCTTCTGTCCAATCACTGACATCCAAGAAAAACTGATAAATACAATCTGTGAAATGGCGTCACCTTCAGGCACGTGTGTGCAAACATTCAGGGACATGCAGGTACACCCATTCAGGGACATGCAGGCACACACATTCAGGGACATGCAGGCGCACACATTCATGGACATGCAGGCGCACACATTCAGGGACATGCAGGCGCACACATTCAGGGACATGCAGGCACACACATTCAGGGACATGCAGGCGCACACATTCATGGACATGCAGGCGCACACATTCATGGACATGCAGGCGCACACATTCAGGGACATGCAGGCGCACACATTCAGGGACATGCAGGCGCACACATTCAGGGACATGCAGGCGCACACATTCAGGGACATGCAGGCGCACACATTCAGGGACATGCAGGCGCACACATTCAGGGACATGCAGGCACACACATTCAGGGACATGCAGGCGCACACATTCAGGGACATGCAGGCGCACACATTCAGGGACATGCAGGCGCACACATTCATGGACATGCAGGCGCACACATTCAGGGACATGCAGGCGCACACATTCAGGGACATGCAGGCGCACACATTCAGGGACATGCAGGCGCACACATTCAGGGACATGCAGGCGCACACATTCAGGGACATGCAGGCACACACATTCAGGGACATGCAGGCACACACATTCAGGGACATGCAGGCACACACATTCAGGGACATACACACAGGGTGTACTGCTTGTATCAGGTCAGTAGCATACCTCCCAACTTTTGAAGAGCAGAAAGAGGGACAAAATGCACGGCGCATGCAGCGTGCCGCAGCAAAGTTAGCTCCGCCCATTCTCATTTATTTTTCCATGTGCCCCCACACAGTATAATCCTCCTACAGTCACCTATAACTTATATGTCCCCCCTCCATCTCTCCCCCAGTTTCATATACACCCTTTATCTGCTCCCAGTGTCATGTCCTCCTTCCATCTCTTCTCAGTTTCATGTCCCCCCATCTATGCCCCCAGTTTCATGTCCCCCCCTCCATATCTGTCCCCAGTTTCATGTCCCCCATCTCTTTCCCCAGATTCATGTCCCCCCATCTCTGCCAATAGTTTCATGACGCCACCCCCTTATTCATCTGCCCCCAGTTTCATGGGCCCCCTTCATTATGTTCCACCTTAGTGTTTAACACAAAAAAAAACACTTACACTTCCAACGCTCCCACGCCGCTCTCACTCACTCACATAGTTGTAGGCCCGATGTGACATCATCACATCGCGCCTACACATGCAGGAGCCGGAGCGCAGCGTTAAAGCAGGAGCTGAGCTGTGACAGCTCCTGCTTTAATTGTCTATGTATTGAAACCAGGACATACCTCCCGCCAAGTGGGACCGCTGGACAGGACACCGAATCCGTGAATGTCCTGCGGAATCCGGGTTGGTTGGGAGGTATGTCAGTAGTGCTTTGCAGGCTGACCAATCACCTTTAGGAACACTAGCTGTAAAATCCACTACCTTCGATCACCTGGGGATGGGGCCATAGGCAATCACCCAGTTTGCCCTCCCCTAACCCCGGCCCTCTCCATTCTCAGCCATGCCAGACTGCTAAACCCTATACTGTCACCATATAACCCAACCTCCTTTATGGGTTCCGCAGACCATACATATTAGATCTTTGCTGGCAGATCGTGCACATTTTGACCAATTCCGCCTTATGTTATAAGAACAATCAGGCTGGATTTTACCCCATACAATAATTTGTTACTGTTAAAGATAAACAACACCAAATTAATCTTGAAGACACTTCCCTTCAATCATTCCTAGAAATCATATATAAGTTGAATGGGCATTTTATGGTCTCTGTACTATACAGTGCACAGAGCCAGAGGCAGATGGATCCCTGCCGTATATAGTGTCATTACTGCAGCTATGCTCCTATTGAACTCATGTAGGCCCTAAATTAGAAATCCTGGACAATCCCTTTAAGAGTAACCCTGAGCTCATCTCTGCTCTGGCGTAGCTGTCACTAAAGAGCAGACACCCCTCTCTATTACATTCATATGGCCATATGCAGCCATGGGGGGGGGTAAGGGCTGTCCAAACTAGCCAGCTCCCTTGCAGCTCTCTATAAGTAATCCTGGAATAGCCAATATTAACCTAGAAATTCTACCCCAGAACACATGCCATAGTTGCCCCCTCTCGCCAGTATAGGATGACAGCCCAGCGCCATCTCTACAGCAGGTCATGGGTTAATGTGTGTAAGCTGTGACAGATGTGGATGGTAGCAGGAGATGAGAAGTACATGCAGTGCATCTGACTCTACCTCAGCCCTGTTTTCCTTCAGCACAGAGGGTGTCTGGAGAAGATCCACAAGACGGCTGCAGAGTGTCACATGAGGTATGATTTATTTTGACACCGTGCAGGTCACAGAGTTTAGGGGCCCCAAAGTATAGGAATGAGAAACCATACAAATAATGTAGAAGAGATGAGAGACAGGCGAGAACAGACATACATAGCGGGGGGCAGAAATTATACTGTGCTAATATGATCTGGGTACTGTTTATACTCATGGAGATGCCAGCTGGCGTACAGCGTCTTACAAGCAATGCATCCTGGGTATGCAGATGAGCTCTCCTCCACAAGGAAGTAAACTGTTTCTTTAGTGCCACCTATAGGTGATTCAATGTCTAACCGATCAAAGTCTTGAAACATGATTAGGGATTTAGCCAAAAGGAAGAGTCTGCTTTCGGGTTCTCTTACTAGTCTACAAAGCTCTCCAGAATACTGTCCCATCACTAGGGTTGAGCGATCGTGTACAGAACAGATCGGGTTCTGATCCGCGATCGAGAAAATTTCACGATCGCGATCGGAAATCCAAACATGATCTTTTTACGTGGGATCGAGATCGGTGATTATTTCTCACAATGCTTTGCTACTGGCCAAGCATTGTGGGAAAAGCTAACAATGTTAGCCTTCACACTGAGTATACGCTCTGCTCATTCTGAGTGGAGTGTATACTCAGTATGAAGGCTCCGCTGTGGTTCCATAGGAATGAATGGAAGCAGCCAGCACACAGCCTTAACCCCCTGCGTGCCGGCTGCGTCCATTCATTCTAATGGGAGACTAGCTAACATCTCTAGTAGCTACTTTCCTGCAGAGATGGCTGGTCCGGTGCCCGGTGTTCTTGTTCTTCTTCACCTCGCTGCCCCCGCCTCCCAAGTTAGTGTTAAAGAGCTAGGAAGAAGGCCGGGCTTGTGGCTTAGGAGAGTGTGGGCGGGTACAGGGCGGGGAGACATGACGTCCCTCCCAGTACCCGCCCACACTCTCCTAACCTGGGAGGCAGGGGGCAGCAAGGCGAAGAAGAACGAGAACACCGGGCACCGGACCAGCCATCTCTGCAGGTAAGTGGACACCAGGGGGAACTAAGTAGCCAGAGGATTAAAAAAAAAATCCTCTGGCTACTTAGTGATTTTAAAAAAATCACTACACAGCCTGGATTCTAACAATTAAAGCGTTCAATTATTAGATTCCATGCTGTATAGTGAATAGGATTGTTTTTAAAATCCGATCTCCGATTAGTAAAAAAATCCCATTGACTTGCATTGGGATCGGAATTCGGGTTCGTATGAAAAATGATCAGAAATCGGATTTCAAAATCGATCCTGAAAAGTCAAGATCGGCTCAACCCTACCCATCACACATCTCTTCTATTCTTTACACAGCTATTAACCAATGTTTATCATCTTCCCTATTTACACTCCCATCTGCAAGACTTCTCCCATGCTGCACCATTCCTTGGAATTCGCTGCCCACACTATCAGACTTACTCCTAATAAGAGTTACATTGTGTTTTGCTACCCACAAATCACTATTATACTGCGGGGACTCTTCAGACCCCAGAGTATAATACGCAGAGGCCCAGGGGAAGTGCGGAATATAATAAAAGTACTCACCTTTCCCAGACATCTTGTCTTCTTTTCCAGCATCCAGCCTTCACCTTTTTAATGTGACTGTCCTATCCCTATCAAGTCTATGGACAACCACTGCAATTCTTACTAAAGGGATAACCCCTTTAAGACTTAATAAAGCAAAGCAATTGAGTCAGATGAAAGAAGTACTGTACATCACCTACAACATGCTAAAACTCCTGTTTATGCTATACATTACTCAAGCCACTAGATGGTGATGTGGAGCAATAAATGTTCTTCCTTGGCGCTGTCCCTGCAGCTGTCATGAAGTCAGATCTGTCCTGCTGATTCACCTTTTCTCTACAATACAAGCATAGACATGGGATAGACAGCCTGGAGGGACAGATATTCCTTTCCTAGTCTTCTCCTCCTGGCTTGGACACATGTGGGTGATATACATAAGAAAGGATGAAATAAAGCAGAGATTCTGGCCCACAGGCTTGGAGTTGCTTATACATGTCAGAGTCAATGAGGCTTTCTATAATATCTACATGCTGTATATAATGTATACATTATCTACTTAAGACTGCTGTAAATTGTATTTCGTGTAAAGAATCCACATCAGAAATTTTAGCATGGACAGGTGAGATAAAGTCTGTCTTATTATATTGTTGTTCTAGGAATATTTAAGAGCCTGCCCTACTATATAGCCCAACATGTATATCTGTCTTTATCTGCCACAAAACATAGGTCTTCATTTTAGGACATCTATAAAAGATGCATCAACAGTATAAGCTTGCATTATACGCCAGAGCTGTACTCACTATTCTGCTGGTGCAGTCACTGTGTACATACATTACATTACTTATCCTGTACTGATCCTGAGTTACATCCTGTATTATACTCCAGAGCTGCGCTCACTATTCTGCTGGTGCAGTCACTATGTACATACATTACATTACTTATCCTGTACTGATACTGAGTTACATCCTGTATTATACTCCAGAGCTGCGCTCACTATTCTGCTGGTACAGTCACTGTGTACATACATTACATTACTTATCCTGTACTGATCCTGAGTTACATCCTGTATTATACTCCAGAGCTGCACTCACTATTCTGCTGGTACAGTCACTGTGTACATACATTACATTACTTATCCTGTACTGATCCTGAGTTACATCCTGTATTATACTCCAGAGCTGCGCTCACTATTCTGCTGGTGCAGTCACTGTGTACATACATTACATTACTTATCCTGTACTGATCCTGAGTTACATCCTGTATTATACTCCAGAGCTGCGCTCACTATTCTGCTGGTACAGTCACTGTGTACATACATTACATTACTTATGCTGTACTGATCCTGAGTTACATCCTGTATTATACTCCAGAGCTGCGCTCACTATTCTGCTGGTACAGTCACTGTGTACATACATTACATTACTTATCCTATACTGATCCTGAGTTACATCCTGTATTATACTCCAGAGCTGCACTCACTATTCTGCTGGTGCAGTCACTGTGTACATACATTACATTACTTATCCTGTACTGATGCTGAGTTACATCCTGTATTATACTCCAGAGCTGCACTCACTATTCTGCTGGTACAGTCACTGTGTACATACATTACATTACTTATCCTGTATTATACTCCAGAGCTGCACTCACTATTCTGCTGGTACAGTCACTGTGTACATACATTACATTACTTATCCTGTACTGATCCTGAGTTACATCCTGTATTATACTCCAGAGCTGCGCTCACTATTCTGCTGGTACAGTCACTGTGTACATACATTACATTACTTATCCTATACTGATCCTGAGTTACATCCTGTATTATACTCCAGAGCTGCACTCACTATTCTGCTGGTGCAGTCACTGTGTACATACATTACATTACTTATCCTGTACTGATGCTGAGTTACATCCTGTATTATACTCCAGAGCTGCACTCACTATTCTGCTGGTGCAGTCACTGTGTACATACATTACATTACTTATCCTGTACTGATGCGGAATTACATGTCATGTTATACTCCATAGCTGCAGAGTTTCAGCTTACCTTGTGCTTCACAGCTGCAGTCACAATTTACTATACGACTAATATAAGACTACACTTTCCAGAATGCAACTCATCAGACGAGCTCTGTGCAGATACCGGACCAGCAAGGCATGTATGTGACTATTGCATCTTTTCCCTCTTGATATGTAATTGTGTTTATGGGGCAGAATTTTAATGGTAAGTAATAAGTCTGAGCTGATTTACACTAAAAATCCAAGACAGTCCCTTTAAGACTTTAACAAAATGGCAGCAATTAAAAATCTGTAGAATTTTGGCAACAGAGAGTGACAATTATACAATCAGAACCGTCCATGTATAAGAAAATAATTCCCAGTCATGTGACAGATATAACATAGTACTGAGCAGCGCTTTATTGAGGTTAATAATTATTGTACTTTCATGTGAATGTTTCACCATCTACACATCCCCTAAAGCTGAAGAGATAACAGTAATGAAATCTGATGGAATCACCGGCTTCAGCTCTTCACTTCTGAACTTTTGCCGTCTCGTCATTTTGCTGGTTCCAGTAAATATAATCCATTGTGAATGTAGGCCATCATCTGTATGAGACAAACTGGGGCAGAGAATTGAAGATTTGTCTTGGAAGATTCACGTGTCTAACTTGTGTAAAACATGTGGGGACACACCTGTGCACCTTAAAGAAGACCTTTTACCACCTCTACCAACTCCATACATCTTCTAATAGTCACTGCTCCACTGATTCCAGCACAGTTGGATTTTTATCTCTATCCCTTACCATTGCCGAGCAATCGTCTCTCATTTTCTAATTGGTCTCTCTCCTGCCAAGTGGGTGGTTCTTGGCTGGAGAAGATAGTCAGAGACTGCCCACCTGACAGTACAGAGCCTAGGTGCTGCAAATTACTGCAGGTACTGCAAAGTACTAGCCTAGGTACTGCAAAGTACTGATTGCTCAGGAAGGGTGTGGGTTAAAGAAAAAAATCCAACTGTGCTGGAATCTGTGGAGAAGAACCTATTAGAGAATGCAAAGAGTTGGTGGTGGTAGTGAAAGGTTCCCTTTAAAGGGGTTGTCTGAGATAGATAGATAGATAGATAGATAGATAGATAGATAGATATTAGCCACAGCCACTACAGATCACAGGTGATTGTGTTGACACCTTTCTACACAGTCCAGTCACATTAATGTCACCACCTGTCCAAATCCAGAATAACCCCCTTTGGCAGAGCGGACCGCTGCGAGCTGTGCAGGAAGAGAGGGGATGTTGTGATGATGTCACTGGGATGAGCCATGCCGACTCCAGTGCTGTGGCCAGCTACGCTAGGTTATGTGGTTGAGCAACCCGATCGAGGTGGTCCCACAGATTCTCGATTGGGTTCAAGTCTGGAGAATTTGCTGGCCAAGGGAGTACGGTAAACTCATCCTGGTGTTCCTCGAACCACAAACGTACACTGCGAGCTTTATGACACGTTGCATTGTCCTGCTGGTAGATGCCATCATCCTGAAGAAAAACAATTCACATGTAGGGGTGAACATGGTCCGCGAGGATAGATGCATACTTGTGTTGATCCATCGTGCCTTCCACAATGATGAGCGCACTCAGATGGCTGATGACACCTGCCTTCTGCCATTGGTTATTTAACGTTGACGTCAAAAGTAGGCGGTGGTCACATTAATAGGACTGGACTGTGTAATAAGAAGTAATTGCACAAGGCGGACAACCTCAAGGAGGACCTGTTTGTGTATTCTACTGTATATACTATGGCTGGTGTGCTTTGTTAAGGGTATATAGCTTTAGCATTAGATTCTCTAAGTAGGGGTACAAGGCAGCAATTGTTGTATTTTTGATGGTGCCAAAATATTGCACGGCATTATCTACCATGGACAAAGCTTTGTGGGTACAGCGAAGGACTTATTATGGTGGCTAGCTACCTTAGATATGGCCAAAGGTTTAAGGGTAGGCAGATATTTGGACACCTAAATATTGCATTCATATGACTTTGTTGAATACTTCAATCCAAGGAAAATAATATAGTCATGAGCCGGTGCCCGATATAACTAGCCCCACTCTTCTGGGTCATTACCATACAATTTGAGACATTTCGGCTGGGATCTACGTCCGCTCAGCCATGAGACCATTTGTGAGGTCAAGTAGTAATGTTGGTCATTACATCTTGACTCGCGGTCTGTCTGCTAAACCATCCCATGACTGTTTGATGAGGTTCCAAACCAAACACAACAAATGCATTTTTCACAGACTTTTTCCTGTGCACATGTTGGACATGGTCATGCTGAAAATGGAAAATGACCTTCACAAAACTGTGACCACAAAATTGGAAGCTTACAGTTCTCTAGAATTTCATTGTGTGATGTAATACGATTTCATTTGTATGGAACTAAGAGGCCAAGTCCAAACCATGAAAAATATTCCCAGACAATCATCCTTCTTACAAATTAACTTTTTGGTTGGCGTTAAACAGTCAGACAGGAAGCAAGCAATGTTCTATAGCCACCAAACCATCCATCAGTCCATCGGACTGCCAGGTAATGACATAGATGGATCATTATAAGGAACATATTTCCATTCATGTACACAACCCCATCTAAAACTTGGCATTGGATATGTTGATCTCTGAGGACAACTTGTCCATGGAGAACCCGTACATAAGATATGTAGTCCTTGTGCTTTGGTTGCTTTCAGTAGAGGTTTGGAACTTGTGTTTCTGGACCTGTGATCCTGTTAGAAGAACGTGTTTGGCCTACAGCTTTGCAGCCAGACATGTCCACCAACATCTACAGTGGACCAGGAATTCGTTGAACTAACTTGATGTGATGAGCTGACCTCTTTTGGAAGACTATCCACCACCTAGACCAGATTTTTCATTCCTATCTTCTGTGTATTTTGGGTTCTCTTTAAGAGGACCTCCTGTCTTGAAGATCATTTTACACTGTGGTTGTCTCAGTGAGATTTCACTGTCATTTTTGGCCGTGTAATGTTGACCAAACCCATTCAGTTTGGTGGGACTGAACAATGATCTAATATGCATTAGTGTGCCATCATTCTACTTCGATGGCTGATGTTGGATTTCAACTTGTCTAATAATCTTGCCGCCACCTTTGGTAGCATCCAATTCTATCTATTGAGAATACATGCTGGACACGAAATGTTAGAGAGGGTTTGTCTGTGTCTACAGTGGGGTGCACATGGACAGCAAACACACCTACAGTAGTGAACGTCTCACATCCATGCAGACATGGACTTTTGGACCATTGGAGGCCATTGTTTCCAACTTCTTCACCTCCGTAGACCCAGAGATCTCCTTATACATGAAAAACCATCCATTTGTTGAATGTTTTCCCATGTGCTCAGTTTATTTGGACCTAGGCTGTCTTTTATCACTAAGCTCCTTCTCCCACATTGGATTTGGACCATGTCTTCAGATATATTGAGTTTCGGTGGAAACGTTGGGTGGTCGTTTGCATTTTGGCTTGGTATGAAGCTGAAGGAAATGTACAGATACCAGTCACATATTGGATCTAAGAAATATCCATGGACATGCTGAGATGATCCATATCAATCCATGTCCAAGGAGATTAGGTCCATCACATCTCTTCATTTCGGGACCAAGATTTTTTCAAACTCCATATATGGTTGTCAACGGCTTCTATAGCCAAAAATTGATATAAAAGAACTGTAGATGTCTAGTCTATAGTTGCCCCGTCATCCTGAGACTTCTATGAAAACTTTGCGTGTATTTTTGTTGAGCTTTTTGAAACTTTGCCAAGAACACAGTCTGACAATTCTTCGTGTTATTCATCGTCCCCTTGTAAATGAAGCAGAACATTGAAGTGGTTCCTGAACTTTTTACAACCACCGTCCCAGTCCTGGGCTGAGTTACAGGCCTAATAAACGCCTGTCTCTGTTATTTTCCCCGTATCTGCGCTTAGCAGAGCACTTGTCATTTTACGGAGACGTGAGATGGAAGCATGGCTGTCTGGAGATGACAACTGTGTTGGCCCCTTGTCTGCTTGCATCTTATCTGAAATCTCCAACTTGTCGACTGCTGTTAAGATATTCAGAATGGTGAGGGCCCAGCACAAGACATTTTTAGACGTCCACTTTGTAGAACTTTTGGATGATAATGTTTGTGACGGACGCTTCTGTGTGATAGAATGTTACTTTCTGTTGCTAGAATATAGTCATTGTTATTATTAGGATTCTTAAAGATTTTCCCCACCACCTTGTTCATGTAAGACATTAGGTCTTCTTTCACATTTTTAAAAAGTGTATCAAGTCTTCTTTTTGGAAAGGATGACAAACAACATGGCATATATATATATATATATATATATATATATATATATATATATATACAGTCCTATGAAAAACTTTGGGCACCCCTATTAATCTTAATCATTTTTAGTTCTAAATATTTTGGTGTTTGCAACAGCCATTTCAGTTTGATATATCTAATAACTGATGGACACAGTAATATTTCAGGATTGAAATGAGGTTTATTGTACTAACAGAAAATGTGCAATATGCATTAAACCAAAATTTGACCGGTGCAAAAGTATGGGCACCTCAACAGAAAAGTGACATTAATATTTAGTAGATCCTCCTTTTCCAAAGATAACAGCCTCTAGTCGCTTCCTGTAGCTTTTAATCAGTTCCTGGATCCTGGATAAAGGTATTTTGGACAAACAATTCAAGTTCAGTTAAGTTAGATGGTCGCCGAGCATGGACAGCCCGCTTCAAATCATCCCACAGATGTTCAATGATATTCAGGTCTGGGGACTGGGATGGCCATTCCAGAACATTGTAATTGTTCCTCTGCATGAATGCCTGAGGATTTGGAGCGGTGTTTTGGATCATTGTCTTGCTGAAATATCCATCCCCGGCGTAACTTCAACTTCGTCACTGATTCTTGAACATTATTCTCAAGAATCTGCTGATACTGAGTGGAATCCATGCGACCCTCAACTTTAACAAGATTCCCGATGCCGGCATTGGCCACACAGCCCCAAAGCATGATGGAACCTCCACCAAATTTTACAGTGGGTAGCAAGTGTTTTTCTTGGAATGCTGTT
This sequence comes from Leptodactylus fuscus, assembly GCF_031893055.1. Classification (NCBI taxonomy): domain Eukaryota; kingdom Metazoa; phylum Chordata; class Amphibia; order Anura; family Leptodactylidae; genus Leptodactylus; species Leptodactylus fuscus. Next base: position 223,667,176 of record NC_134267.1, on the reverse strand, counting down.
TCTTTTTGGACGCCATGCATAACGCCTTTTTTTTATAACCAAATAACTCAATTTTTGTTTCCAAAATGAAGCTGCCTTGTCCAAATGTGCTTTTTCATACCTCAGGCAACTCTATTTGTGGCGTACGTGCAGAAACGGCTTCTTTCTCATCACTCTCCCATACAGCTTCTCCTTGTGCAAAGTGCGCTGTATAGTTGACCGATGCACAGTGACACCATCTGCAGCAAGATGATGCTGCAGCTCTTTGGAGGTGGTCTGTGGATTGTCCTTGACTGTTCTCACCATTCTTCTTCTCTGCCTTTCTGATATTTTTCTTGGCCTGCCACTTCTGGGCTTAACAAGAACTGTCCCTGTGCTCTTCCATTTCCTTACTATGTTCCTCACAGTGGAAACTGACAGGTTAAATCTCTGAGACAACGTTTTGTATCCTTCCCCTGAACAACTATGTTGAACAATCTTTGTTTTCAGATCATTTGAGAGCGGGCTGTCCATGTTCGGCGACCATCAAACTTAACTGAACTTGAATTGTTTTGTAGAAAGAAATGGTCCAAAATACCTTCATCCAGGATCCAGGAACTGATTAACCCCTTCCCGCCGATGGCATTTTTTGATTTTCGTTTTTGACTCCCCTCCTTCTAAACCCCATAACTTTTTTATTTCTCCGCTCCCAGAGTCATATGAGGTCTTAATTTTTGCGGGACAATTTTTTCTTCATGATGCCACCATTAATTATTCTATATAATGTACTGGGAAGCAGGAAAAAAATTCAGAATGGGGTGGATTTGAAGAAAAAATGCATTTCTGCGACTTTCTTACGGGCTTTGGTTTTACGGCGTTCACTGTGCAGCCAAAATGACATGTCCCCTGTATTCTGTGTTTCGGTACGGTTCCAGGGATACCAAATTTATATGGTTTTATTTACATTTTGACCCCTAAAAAAAATTCGAAAACGGTGTTAAAAAAATTTTTTTTCTAAAAGTCGCCATATTCCGACGGCCGTAACTTTTTTATACATAGGTGTACGGGGATGCATAGGGCGTCTTTTTTTGCGGGGCCGGGTGTACTTTTTAGTTCTACCATTTTCGGGAAATGTTATTGCTTTGATCACTTTTTATTCAAATTTTTAGCAGAATTAAAACAGTGAAAAAACGGCGGTTTGGCACTTTTGACTATTTTTCCTGCTACGGCGTTTACCGAACAGGAAAAATATTTGTATAGATTTGTAGAGCGGGCGATTTCGGACACGGGGATACCTAACATGTATATGTTTCACAGTTTTTAACTACTTTTATATCTGTTCTAGGGAAAGGGGGGTGATTTGAACTTTTAATACTTTTTATATTTTTTTATATTTTTTTTTTACTTTTTTTTTTTATTTTTTTTTTGCATTTATTAGACCCCCTAGGGGTGTTGAACCCCAGGGGGTCTGATCACTAATGCAATGCATTACAATGCTAATGCATTGCAATGCATTGCAAAAAAGCATCATCTCTTTTGCAGGCTGTATACACCAGCCTGCAAAAGAGAGAATTTGCAGACTGGCTGGGAGCCCTTAACAAGGCTCCCGGCTGTCATGGCAACGGGGGGTCGGCCCTGGAGCATGCTCCAGGAGCCGGCGATCCCTGCCAAAATGGCAGCGCCCATGCGCCGCCGGGAAGATGGCGCCTCCGGCGCCTTTGACAGCAGCGCCAGAGGGGTTAATGCCTCCGATCGGTCCGGGGACCGATCGGAGGCATTAGAGCCGGTTGTCTACTGCTTAAAGCAGTAGACACCCGGCGGCTATGACGGCCGCCCGGCTCCCGGGCGGTCGCCATAGTTACAGACCCGACACGCGCCGTACTATTACGGCGCATGTCGGGAAGGGGTTAAAAGCTACAAGAAGCGACTAGAGGCTGTTATCTTTGCAAAAGGAGGATGTACTAAATATTAATGTCACTTTTCTGTTGAGGTGCCCATATTTTTGCACCGGTCAAATTGTGGTTTAATGCATATTGCACATTTTCTGTTAGTACAATAAACCTCATTTCAATCCTGAAATATTACTGTGTCCATCAGTTATTAGATATATCAAACTGAAATGGCTGCTGCAAACACCAAAATATTTAGAACTAAAAATGATTAAGATCAATAGGGGTGCCCAAACTTTTTCATAGGACTGTATATATATATACACACAGTATATATATATATATATATATATATATATATATATATATATATATATACGTATATATAAGGGAAATCCTCTCCTTACTTTGTCATGCTTATAAACGGCAATAGAATAATACCAGTAAAAACAAAGGGGGTGAACTGACCTTTTGACAGTGCCTGAGGGCCAAAATCTGTGTGTCCAAGGCTTGTAATTTATAGACAGCTTTTCTCTTGAATTGAAAAGCTGAATATCTATCTATCTATCTATCTATCTATCTATCTATCTATCTATCTATCTTCTATCTATCTATCTATCTTTCTTTCTATCTTTCTCTATCTCATAGGTGCGTATCTATCTCATATCTATCCAGGTATCTACCAATCTCATTTGTGTATATATGTATTTCTTATCTATCTATCTATCTATCTATCTATCTATCTCCTATCTATCTATCTATCTATCTATCTATCTATCTATCTATCTATCTCTCTCTCTAATATCTATCTATCTATCTCCTATCTATCTATCTATCTATCTATCTATCTATCTATCTATCTATCTATCTATCTATCTCCTATCTATCTATCTATCTATCTATCTATCTATCTATCTATCTCTCTAATATCTATCTATCTATCTCCTATCTATCTATCTATCTATCTATCTATCTATCTATCTATCTATCTATCTATCTATCTATTCATCTATCTTTGCCTCCTCCTTGGTGAATCCTGCCAGGTAATACAGACCACATTATACGCTCAAACACTCCTCTACTAGATACTACTTTGTTGCACTTGGGTCCACTTCTATATCCTGCTGAAATCCTAGGATAAAAATAGGGAACAAAAACACCTAAAAATAAAGTTTTCCACATTGTCAACCTAAGAAAAACGAATCTGCAGGAGGCTAAGATAAGGCATCTGCTGCGAGTTATGTGCAAGGTAATCCAGCGGCACATCTGGGAAGCACAAACAGGCCGGGGTATTATACAAGGACCAGTTGTTTTTTCTTGCTCCTTTTATTAAAGAGGGTGAATAGAGATTTGCAACACTCTTCGATTCATAGCGCAGGAACAGATGTGTGCGGTATAAATAGCTTGCACATCACTTTTACCCCAAAGACCTTCATGTCAATCCAATAAAAGTCGTTTCTATTCATGAGAATCCCGTTATCGTGTGTTTGTCTTGTAACTTTTCCACTTGGCCCAGGAAAGCCTTTCTGTAAACATGAAGTTGGCAGCCGGCGGGCGGGAGTCAAAGCGTTACACTAATCCAAGGCTTGTAAGGGAATAAGAGGAAACTTCTTCTAAATCATTCTGATGTTGCAGATGAATTAAGTACAAAGTAGAATTCAGTAAGATGTTCTGCTCTTAAAGGGCAATTGCACTTTTGTAAAAAGATGCCCAACATGGTCGAGTGTCACAGGGATGAACATCACCCAAGTCTACTGACATTGGATCATGTAACCAGATGAAGTAATGCACCATCATGGCGCCTTGTCCGGGCAACAAGTGTGGGAGAAATTGTATTGAAGACTTCTATTTCCTAATATTAGAAGGCTGGAAAGTTCCTTCAGAGAATAGGTTATGGGGATAATGTCACTCCTTAAGGAGAGGCCGCCTATTAGGTGTGTGGAGACTTATACAGCCATAGTCGCTCCCTGTATGGGATCATGGGAGGGGTATGCAAATCTGTCTCCCAAGAGCAACTATGGCAGTATAAGTCTCCACACACCTAATAGGTGGTTTCTCCTTAAGGAGTGACAATAACCCCATAATCTGGTCTCTCAGCCTCTCACTTCTACCAAGTCAGTTCTCTCTATGCTGAGCTGACGTGGTCCAAGCAGACCTAAACAGCCGTCCGTAGCTGAGAAACTGACTTGGTAAAAATCCCACATTATGCAGTAAAGGCTTCTAGGAAAGTCGGGCATGATGTTCAGGGTGCTTCCTATAGAGGGCAGCATAACTTTGGGATACAGATTTGCATATTCCTCACAGAGAATAGGGGCAAACAGTGTTGGTCTGAGGTTTTATGGGTCCACCAGATAAAATGATCATCCCACTAGGCATAGACTATATTGGCCTTCAGAATGGTTTGTCTTCTCCTGGCCTATTATTGTGCTAGAGCTTGGGTCTACCAGAGGATCCTCTAGCATTATGTCTAATCGGAGGAAGCCGTACAACTGGGACATTCACTGATCATGAGAATAGCCGCCCTGAGCCTCCTCAGTTGAAGATATATCATGCACTTGCTTACAGAGGTGTACCTTGAAGCTTCTGAACCCCAATGCAAAATATGTAAAGGGATGATCCAGGTGCAGGCTTGACTGAGCTGAGTGTGCATGTGTAAGGTGGTGAGGATGCACACCTTAATTAGTTGACTGTTCAGCTCTTTAGGTGTGATTCACATCTGCGCATGGGTTTACGTTCAGGAAAGGTCCACTTGCGGGGCCCCCTCGAACGGAAGCCTAATCCGCATTAAAAAATGGTTACCCTAGGAAACCCATGGACCCCATAGACTATAATGGGGTCCACGTGGATTCCGCTCAGTTTCCACACAAAAAATGCAGATTTTTCATTTTTCATGCAGAGAAGGGAACGGAATGCCCAAATGCAGATGTGAACAGATCCTTATCTGCACAAACAGCTGTATAGATAGTAAAGATGGACAAACCTTGCGAGACTCATTTTGGGAATATTAGCAAAGTTTGTATGCAATTTACAGTTCGGACCAATATTCTAATATTGTAAGTAGAAGAACTAGGGATGTGCAAAACCAAAAAAATAGCAAACCCTGGCACTCCAATTTTCTCACCTCTCCAGGCCTCTGTTGCTCTCTCATGCTGTCTAGTGGCCTCCTGGGTGATGTCACTGCGACTGGGTCATTGTAGAAAGCTATGATTGGGACTTGGCAATCTCGTGGGACGCATCAACGTCATGATGCTTGCACCAAAGTCCAATCACAGGCCTCGGTGGTGACGTCACCCAGGTGGTTAGAAGTGTATCGCCAGCTTAGGATGAGATCAGTCACAGGAACTGACCAGTTGACATAGTCCTGTTCTGGTACTGCTTATGACCTCCCTCCCCCTTGGATGTCTTCCCCTATTCCTTCCCCTCTGTCTTGTCACACCTTGTATTGTTGCCAGTTTCTTAGATTGTATGACTTTATATATCAGAATAAAATCTTTTCTAGAAAGTGGCCCGCATTCATGGGGCAGAATTATAGAGACATACTGTCCTTGTTTACAATGCACTACCTATCTGACCTCGCTTCATACACAGTTCCATAACTCTCCCTTCATGTTCTCCAAATGTTTCCTGTATTTCCAGTCACATGCTTTGCTCTGAAGTTTCTTCCACCATTTCTGGTTAGATGTTGACGCCTTGTCTATGGCCGTCAATCACGGAAGAACCTGAGCTATTTGTACTAGAAGACAAGGCCTCCAATACTCAACAATACATGACCTGGCCTAACCGACAGGACTGTGTTATCAATGACTTGATCGGTGTCGCACCTTATTACTGTGATACTGTAGTTATCAGCGGCTTGTAAGAAAGGCTGCGGAGTCTTAGATCCTAGTTAATGTTTAGTAGAATGGCACAGACCCTGAATATTCTGTGATAACTTTCACTAGCATGAGGCAATCTGAATGAAACAACGTACAAGGTGTTTGTCAGTATATGGATCTTCGAGTATTCCTCTTGACCTACGACTAGGGCTGAGCCGATCTTAACTTTTCAGGATCGATTTTGAAATCCGATTTCTGATCATTTTTCATTCTAACTCAATTCCGATCCCAATGCAAGTCAATGGGATTTTATTACTAATCGGAGATCGGATGTTAAAAACATTCCTATTCACTATACAGCATGGAATCTAATAATTGAACGCTTTAATTGTTAGAATCCACGCTGTGTAGTGATTTTTTTTTAATCACTAAGTAGCTAGAGGATTTTTTTTTAATCCTCTGGCTACTTATTCCTGCCTGGTGTCCACTTACCTGCAGAGATGGCTGGTCCGGTGCCCGGTGTTCTCATTCTTCTTCGCCTCGCTGCCTCCCAGGTTAGGAGAGTGTGGGCGGGTTAGGATAGTGTGGGCGGATACTGGGAGGGGAGACGTCACGTCTCCCCGCCCTGTACCCGCCCACACTCTCCTAAAGCACAAGCCCCGCCTTCTTCCTAGCTCTTTAACACTAACCTGGGAGGTGGGGGCAGCGAGGCGAAGAAGAATGAGAACACCGGGCACCGGACCAGCCATCTCTGCTACTAGACATGTTAGCTAGTCTCCCATTAGAATGAATGGACGCAGCCGGCACGTACGGGGGGGGTAAAGGCTGTGTGCCGGCTGCTTCCATTCATTCCTATGGAACCGCAGCAGAGCCTTCACACTGAGTATACACTCCGCTCAGAATGAGCGGAGCGTATACTCAGTGTGAAGGCTAACATTGTTAGCTTTTCCCACAATGCTTGGCCAGTAGCAAAGCATTGTGGGAAATAATCACCGATCTCGATCCCACTTAAAAAGATCGTGTTCGGAATTCCGATTGCGATCGTGAAATTTTCTCGATCGCCGATCGGAATCCGATCTTTTCCGAACAGGATCGCTCAACCCTACCTACGACCACCAAAACACGGGCCTCACAGGCCTAGTCCATTCTAATTGTAACACTTAATACATCTGAAGACCTCTCCTAGTTATTTCTCTCTCCAGACAAGGATTCTACAACTATACGCTGAGGGTGCCAATGAGCAGACCGACTCCAATCTGAAGGCTGGCCAGTTCATTTGTTGTAAATAATTGATGGGAAAGTGTCTCCTACTTTTATGTCCTTCCCATCTAGTCTGCAGTGAGCTATCTCTCCCGTCATCTCTATAGTGTTGATGATATTTCACTTTTTACCTCGCCCCGGCTGATTTACGAGAGCCGAACAATGACAATTTACAACAAGCATAAAAGTTTTCCTTGGGATCCATTCATTTTCAGTTTTCCAAACTTTAGACAGAAGAATGATGTTTCTCCTTCAGAAGACAATGGATTAGCCGTCACCGCTTCACGGGTCTTGGTGAAATAAATGTGATTTACAAGTATTTCAGAGCTCATTATCCACTTACCGGCAAAGTAGTTTTACAAACCACAGCTATTAAGTTTCTGTATGGGATCGTAACCCTTCACCCCTGCTGACCACTAAACACAAGATTATGTCAGTGAGGTATGGCGCTTAGGTTACCATGTCTTCTATTTTTCCTGAGGTAATATACTACATGGTTATTGCAGTGCTCTTTACAAATCCAATTTTGAGTTAATGGGGAAGGGGGTTGTGTTGTCTCAACAACCAGAGCACAGAGCGGCGGTGAAGATGTCTCTCCTTCTGGAGGGCTCAGCATATCCAAAAATGGCACGGACCGGTCATTGATTGCAATTGGCATTACTCATTGTTTTTAGCAGAACCAGCCAATGAGTAATACAGTCACAGTGTGCCTCCTGTACACCTCATCCTTATCCAGGTCAGCTGCCATGATGTTTGGGGGTATCCAGTTGACCAGTGTATGGCGACAGCCTGAGGAGCGATGTATGGGTATAACCTGAAGAGCAATGTATGGGGACAAACTGATGTGCAATGTATGGGGACAACATGATAAGCAGTGTATGGGGGACAACCTGATGAACAATGTATGGGGACATCCTGATGAGCAATGTATGGGGACAATCTGAGGAGCAATGTATGGTGGACAGTCTGGTGAGCAATGTATGGGGACAACCTGATGAGCAATGTATGGGGACAACCTGATGAGCAATGTATGGGGACAACCTGATGAGCAATGTATGAGGACAACCTGATGAGCAGTGTATGGGGGAAAATCTGATGAGCAATGTATGGGGACAACCTGATGAGCAATGTATGGGGACAATATGATGAGCAATGTATGGGGACAGCCTGATGAGCAATGTATGGGGACAGCCTGATGAGCAATGTATGGGGACAGCCTGATGAGCAATGTATGGAGACAATCTGATGAGCAATGTATGGGGACAACCTGATGAGAAATGTATGGGGACAACCTGATGAGCAATGTATGGGGACAACCTGATGAGCAATGTATGAGGACAACCTGATGAGCAGTGTATGGGGGAAAATCTGATGAGCAATGTATGGGGACAACCTGATGAGCAATGTATGGGGACAATATGATGAGCAATGTATGGGGACAACCTGATGAGCAATGTATGGGGACAGCCTGATGAGCAATGTATGGGGACAACCTGAGGAGCAATGTATGGGGGACAACCTGATGAACAGTGTATGGGGACAGCCTGATGAGCAATGTATGGGGGACAGCCTGATGAGCAATGTAAGGGGACAACCTGATGAACAGTGTATGGGGACAGCCTGATGAGCAATGTATGGGGACAACCTGATGAGCAATGTATGGGGACAACCTGATGAGCAATGTATGGGGACAACCTGAGGAGCAATGTATGGGGGACAACCTGATGAGCAATGTAAGGGGACAACCTGAGGAGCAATGGATGGGGGACAACCTGATGAACAGTGTATGGAGACAACCTGATAAGCAGTGTATGGGGACAGCCTGATGAGCAATGTATGGGGACAACCTGATGAGCAATGTATGGGGACAACCTGATGAGCAATGTATGGGGGACAACCTGATGAGCAATGTATGGGGACAACCTGATGAGTAGTGTATGGGGACAACCTGATGAGCAATATATGGGGGACAACCTGATGAGTAGTGTATGGGGACAACCTGATGAGCAATGTATGGGGACAACCTGATGAGCAATGTATGGGGACAACCTGATGAACAGTGTATGGGGACAACCTGATGAGCAATGTATGGGGACATCCTGATGAGCAATGTATGGGGACAATCTGAGGAGCAATGTATGGGGACATCCTGATGAGCAATGTATGGGGACAATCTGAGGAGCAATGTATGGGGACAGCCTGATGAGCAATGTATGGGGACAACCTGATGAGCAATGTATGGGGGACAACCTGATGAGCAGTGTATGGGGACAGCCTGATGAGCAATGTATGGGGGACAACCTGATGAACAGTGTATGGGGACAACCTGATGAGCAATGTATGGGGACATCCTGATGAGCAATGTATGGGGACAACCTGATGAGCAATGTATGGGGACAACCTGATGAGCAATGTATGAGGACAACCTGATGAGCAATGTATGGGGACTGCCTGATGAGCAATGTATGGGGACAACCTGATGAGCAATGTATGGGGACAACCTGATGAGCAATGTATGGGTACAACCTGATGAACAGTGTATGGGGACAACCTGATGAGCAATGTATGGGGACAACCTGATGAACAGTGTATGGGGACAACCTGATGAGCAATGTATGGGGACATCCTGATGAGCAATGTATGGGGACAATCTGAGGAGCAATGTATGGGGACATCCTGATGAGCAATGTATGGGGACAATCTGAGGAGCAATGTATGGGGACAGCCTGATGAGCAATGTATGGGGACAACCTGATGAGCAATGTATGGGGGACAACCTGATGAGCAGTGTATGGGGACAGCCTGATGAGCAATGTATGGGGGACAACCTGATGAACAGTGTATGGGGACAACCTGATGAGCAATGTATGGGGACATCCTGATGAGCAATGTATGGGGACAACCTGATGAGCAATGTATGGGGACAACCTGATGAGCAATGTATGAGGACAACCTGATGAGCAATGTATGGGGACTGCCTGATGAGCAATGTATGGGGACAACCTGATGAGCAATGTATGGGGACAACCTGATGAGCAATGTATGGGTACAACCTGATGAACAGTGTATGGGGACAACCTGATGAGCAATGTATGGGGACAACCTGATGAGCAATGTATGGGGACATCCTGATGAGCAATGTATGGGGACAATCTGAGGAGCAATGGATGGGGGACAACCTGATGAACAGTGTATGGGGACAACCTGATGAGCAATGTATGGGGACAACCTGATGAGCAATGTATGGGGACAACCTGATGAGCAATGTCTGGGGCAACCTGGTGTTCAGAGTATGGGGGATTTCTCACCTGTCAATCACAGTATAGGATAACCTATATATGGGTCAGCCTGATGAGCAGTATATGGGGTAGCTCCATGAGTTGTACATGGGGCCAACCTGATAAGTACTGTATACAGCACCTAGACAAGCAATGTAACCTGAGGAGCAATGGATGGGGGACAACCTGATGAACAGTGTATGGAGACAACCTGATAAGCAGTGTATGGGGACAGCCTGATGAGCAATGTATGGGGACAACCTGATGAGCAATGTATGGGGACAACCTGATGAGCAATGTATGGGGGACAACCTGATGAGCAATGTATGGGGACAACCTGATGAGTAGTGTATGGGGACAACCTGATGAGCAATATATGGGGGACAACCTGATGAGTAGTGTATGGGGACAACCTGATGAGCAATGTATGGGGACAACCTGATGAGCAATGTATGGGGACAACCTGATGAACAGTGTATGGGGACAACCTGATGAGCAATGTATGGGGACATCCTGATGAGCAATGTATGGGGACAATCTGAGGAGCAATGTATGGGGACATCCTGATGAGCAATGTATGGGGACAATCTGAGGAGCAATGTATGGGGACAGCCTGATGAGCAATGCATGGGGACAACCTGATGAGCAATGTATGGGGGACAACCTGATGAGCAGTGTATGGGGACAGCCTGATGAGCAATGTATGGGGGACAACCTGATGAACAGTGTATGGGGACAACCTGATGAGCAATGTATGGGGACATCCTGATGAGCAATGTATGGGGACAACCTGATGAGCAATGTATGGGGACAACCTGATGAGCAATGTATGAGGACAACCTGATGAGCAATGTATGGGGACAGCCTGATGAGCAATGTATGGGGACAACCTGATGAGCAATGTATGGGGACAACCTGATGAGCAATGTATGGGTACAACCTGATGAACAGTGTATGGGGACAACCTGATGAGCAATGTATGGGGACAACCTGATGAGCAATGTATGGGGACATCCTGATGAGCAATGTATGGGGACAATCTGAGGAGCAATGGATGGGGGACAACCTGATGAACAGTGTATGGGGACAACCTGATGAGCAATGTATGGGGACAACCTGATGAGCAATGTATGGGGACAACCTGATGAGCAATGTCTGGGGCAACCTGGTGTTCAGAGTATGGGGGATTTCTCACCTGTCAATCACAGTATAGGATAACCTATATATGGGTCAGCCTGATGAGCAGTATATGGGGTAGCTCCATGAGTTGTACATGGGGCCAACCTGATAAGTACTGTATACAGCACCTAGACAAGCAATGTAACCTGAGGAGCAATGGATGGGGGACAACCTGATGAACAGTGTATGGAGACAACCTGATAAGCAGTGTATGGGGACAGCCTGATGAGCAATGTATGGGGACAACCTGATGAGCAATGTATGGGGACAACCTGATGAGCAATGTATGGGGGACAACCTGATGAGCAATGTATGGGGACAACCTGATGAGTAGTGTATGGGGACAACCTGATGAGCAATATATGGGGGACAACCTGATGAGTAGTGTATGGGGACAACCTGATGAGCAATGTATGGGGACAACCTGATGAGCAATGTATAGGGACAACCTGATGAACAGTGTATGGGGACAACCTGATGAGCAATGTATGGGGACATCCTGATGAGCAACGTATGGGGACAATCTGAGGAGCAATGTATGGGGACATCCTGATGAACAATGTATGGGGACAATCTGAGGAGCAATGTATGGGGACAGCCTGATGAGCAATGTATGGGGACAACCTGATGAGCAATGTATGGGGGACAACCTGATGAGCAGTGTATGGGGACAGCCTGATGAGCAATGTATGGGGGACAACCTGATGAACAGTGTATGGGGACAACCTGATGAGCAATGTATGGGGACATCCTGATGAGCAATGTATGGGGACAACCTGATGAGCAATGTATGGGGACAACCTGATGAGCAATGTATGAGGACAACCTGATGAGCAATGTATGGGGACAGCCTGATGAGCAATGTATGGGGACAACCTGATGAGCAATGTATGGGGACAACCTGATGAGCAATGTATGGGTACAACCTGATGAACAGTGTATGGGGACAACCTGATGAGCAATGTATGGGGACAACCTGATGAGCAATGTATGGGGACATCCTGATGAGCAATGTATGGGGACAATCTGAGGAGCAATGGATGGGGGACAACCTGATGAACAGTGTATGGGGACAACCTGATGAGCAATGTATGGGGACAATCTGATGAGCAATGTATGGGGACAACCTGATGAGCAATGTCTGGGGCAACCTGGTGTTCAGAGTATGGGGGATTTCTCACCTGTCAATCACAGTATAGGATAACCTATATATGGGTCAGCCTGATGAGCAGTATATGGGGTAGCTCCATGAGTTGTACATGGGGCCAACCTGATAAGTACTGTATACAGCACCTAGACAAGCAATGTAACCTGAGGAGCAATGGATGGGGGACAACCTGATGAACAGTGTATGGAGACAACCTGATAAGCAGTGTATGGGGACAGCCTGATGAGCAATGTATGGGGACAACCTGATGAGCAATGTATGGGGACAACCTGATGAGCAATGTATGGGGGACAACCTGATGAGCAATGTATGGGGACAACCTGATGAGTAGTGTATGGGGACAACCTGATGAGCAATATATGGGGGACAACCTGATGAGTAGTGTATGGGGACAACCTGATGAGCAATGTATGGGGACAACCTGATGAGCAATGTATGGGGACAACCTGATGAACAGTGTATGGGGACAACCTGATGAGCAATGTATGGGGACATCCTGATGAGCAATGTATGGGGACAATCTGAGGAGCAATGTATGGGGACATCCTGATGAGCAATGTATGGGGACAATCTGAGGAGCAATGTATGGGGACAGCCTGATGAGCAATGTATGGGGACAACCTGATGAGCAATGTATGGGGGACAACCTGATGAGCAGTGTATGGGGACAGCCTGATGAGCAATGTATGGGGGACAACCTGATGAACAGTGTATGGGGACAACCTGATGAGCAATGTATGGGGACATCCTGATGAGCAATGTATGGGGACAACCTGATGAGCAATGTATGGGGACAACCTGATGAGCAATGTATGAGGACAACCTGATGAGCAATGTATGGGGACAGCCTGATGAGCAATGTATGGGGACAACCTGATGAGCAATGTATGGGGACAACCTGATGAGCAATGTATGGGGACAACCTGATGAGCAATGTCTGGGGCAACCTGGTGTTCAGAGTATGGGGGATTTCTCACCTGTCAATCACAGTATAGGATAACCTATATATGGGTCAGCCTGATGAGCAGTATATGGGGTAGCTCCATGAGTTGTACATGGGGCCAACCTGATAAGTACTGTATACAGCACCTAGACAAGCTGTGTATGCTTCTGCCATTGATACCTGGTGTGCATGGAGCTGGTTTATACATTTTTTTTTATCTGAATTTCAGCAGCCATTGACACAGGATAATAATAATGATATTAAATAAGATTCATTTCCATGGTAATAATTCAGTGCACCGATCATTACGATCCTAGGTCTACTCAGTAATAAGATATTGGGAGATCAAACAAACTAATTCTACTCTCTTATTTTTTCTTGGAGGAGTTAAGTGTATATTAATGTGAGGGGTGAAAAGCGATTCCAGCAGGAAATTAGGAAGTGAGCTGACATATATATATAGGGGCAAACCAATTATACCGTAGGCTTGTAGTCTCTCTGCTATCTTCTAAGAAGGGCGGTGGAATTGTGTGTCGTAAATTGGTCCAAATTATTACATTACTTGTTATAATTCTCGGACAAGTGTAATTCTACTGCCGCTAGATATCATTCAGGTGTGCATGGCCCCCTAACATGGGTGGTCTAGGAACCCAAGAGAAATGTCATAGTACAGACCAAAATTGCTGCTGGCCATCATAATATGCCCCCTGAGCTGCTGCAAAAGATCATACTAGTAGTACAGACCAAAGCTGCTGCAGAACATCACAATGCAGAGCTCAGTTGTTGCAGAACATCATAATACACACCACAGCTGCTGCAGAACATCATAATAGCAAACTGCCATAAGACCAAAACTTCTGCAGAACATCATATTTCATACCAAAACTGCTGCTTGCCATCATAATACACCCCTGAAATGCTACAGAACATCCTAGAACATGCCTCAGCTGCTGCAGAACATCACAATACAAAGCCGAGCTCTTGCAGAACATCAACTTTCACACCATAGCTGCTGCAGAACATCATAATATATACCTCAGCTTACTAGTATACCATCAGGCTGGTGCTTCGTCTGCTGATGGATCCGCTTTAAATGTAAACTTGCTGAGTAAGGGATGTGCAGTGGACTGTACAAGCAGGGCCGGCTACAGGTGTTTATGGGCCCTTGGGCGACAGAGCCTCAGTGGGCCCCCTTGTGGAGGAGGCGGAAGTCGGGACACTGCGCGCAGCTGCGGGTGGACGAAGCGAGTGATGTCACGTACGAGCGCGGCATCACCTATGCCATACCTCCCAACTTTTGAAGAGTAGAAAGAGGGACAAAATGTGTGGCGCGCACTGCGCGCCGTGGCAAAGTTAGCTCCGCCCTCTTTTATGTTGACTCCGCCCACTCTCATTCATTTTTCATGTGCCCCCACACAGTATAATCCTCCTACAGTCACCTGTAATTGATATGCCCCCCTCCATCTCTCCCCCAGTTACATATACACCCTTCATCTGCCCCTAGTTTCATGTTTCCCCCTCCATCTCTGTCCCCAGTTTCATGCCGTTCTCCCCCCCCTTCATCTGCCCCACTGTCATGCCGTTCTCCCCCCTCTTCATCTGCTCCAGTGTCATGCCGTTCTCCCCCCTTCATCTGCCCACAAAACAAACACACTCACCTTCCAACGCTCCCCCGCCACTCTCACTCCACTCACATAGTTGTAGGCCCGATGTGACATCATCACATTGCGCCTACAAATGCAGAAGCCGGACCACAGCGTTAAAGCAGGATCTGAGCTGTGACAGCTCCTGCTTTAATCACCTATGTATTCAGCTCATCGGCGTCCGACGGGACAGGCAAGTGCTGGGGCGGGCAAGTGCCAGGGGGCCCCCAGAGACTCCTTTTTGGCAACACTAATAGCATCCCTTAAATTTTTGGGACCATTGCCTACCTTGTTTAATTTGTAATACTAATGTCTTTCAGTATGGACTTTTGGGACCCCCATTGATCAGCTCTTTGAAGGGGTCACGGGACCTGTCCGAGCGCTGTGACCCCTTCTCTGTTTACATCAGCCACCGTTTATTTCATAGTGGCCCTGCAATGTAATTACATCTATCATTCACTTCTATGAGATAAGGCTGTAGTTACATCTCAGATGGTGTGTGATGTAAATAGTGAAGGGGTCACGGTGCTTGCATGAGAGCCATGGCCCCATCAAACAGCTGATCAGTGGGGATTCCTTGTGTTGGACCCCCATTAATGACCTAACCTGAAGATAAGTAGTCAATAATAATAATGTGGAAAGCCCCTTTAAGGCTAATCTCACGTCCAGAAAGCAGTCACCCATGTAAATGAAAATTTAGGGGTACATTAACATAATTGTCCAACGATGAATCCTCCTATTACCAATCCCATATAGATCCTATACACCAAGACTCTACATTTGTCATTATGTGCTCCTACATACTAAGAATGCTATCAGCCGGGGGTAGATATGGGGGTCTCTGGTCTGTTCGGGAACTAGTATTAGGGTGGATACTCCATCAGACTCCACATGTGCATCTTTATAGCCAAAAAATAGTGTGCACAGATGTGAAAAATATATATGTGGGGTGGGAATCCGATTTCTATATACAGATATGGTGTTACATTAACATCAGACGTTCTTCTAAAGTTGACCTTCAACCACGTCTTATCAAAGTCCGCACTTTATCAATGGAAACCCCATCTGTTCTGCTCCAGAGAGGATTTTTGGCACTCTCCGCGGCTCACAGAGGTGTCTGCCTTTCCATCTGCCGAGATTTCTGCCACATCTCTCCGTTGCCGGGCCTTAACATGGGTTTTGACTTATGTAATAAAACACATGGAATCAGATACACGAGGATTTGAAAGTGGACTGGGAAAGGGTCCAAGACTTTCAAAAAGGGTCTACTCACTATAAAAATAGCTCCACGTATTTACATAGCTATATATTTTTGTAAGGGGGACGTGGCCTGTTGCGTAGATGAAAAGAACAGCTTTACTAGATGAAGAAAATATGAGGCCCTCTTTGTTCTTAAAGGAAACGTGTCAGCAGTTATGACCACTGAAAGCTGCCGACGGCACTGGATAGTAGGATGTAGAGCCGGTGAACATATCTTTTAGGATGGTCTTATAGTACTAGTTACATGGACAAAAAAAAAAAGTTTTTGTCATAGTGCAAAGTGTCCTGGTCGGACCCTAGCTGTGAAGTGTCCTGGACTCTCTGCAAGCATTAAAGGGATCCTATCATTTAAACTGAATTTTTTCTGCTTAAGAAAGGCTATTTGTCTCCTACCTTCAGATGTCTTCTCCACACCGCCATTCCGTGGAAATCCCGGTTGTCGTCGGTATGCAAATGACTTCTCTCGCAGCACTGGGGGCGGGCCCCAGCACTCAAACAGCAATGGGGCGTCCCCAATGCTGCTAGAGAACTCTCCAGTGCTGCCTTCATCTTCTTCAGAAACGGGTCTTCTTCGCGTCTTCTTCCGGGGGTTGGCTTTAAACTTCTAGGCCTCAGGCCTAGGGCAAAATATTGTAAGCGGCCATTTTCTTGCGGCCAGCAGGCATGCGCAGTCGGCTTTGCCCATGGCCTAGAAGTTTGAAGCCAACCCCCTGAAGAAGACGCGAAGAAGACCCGTTCCTGAAGAAGATGGAGGGGGAGCTGGAGAGTTCTCTGGCAGCATTGGGGACACCCCCAGTGCTGTTTGAGCACTGAGGACCGCCCCCAGTGCTGCAATGAACTAATTTGCATACTGGCGAAAACCAGGATTTCTACAGAACGGCAGCGCGGAGAAGACATCTAAAGGTAGGAGACGAATAGCCTTTCTTAAGGCTATTCCTGCATGACAAGCAGAAAAAATTCAGTTTAAATGATAGGATCCCTTTAACAGCTGATAGTTCGGGACACTTCACCATACTTGCCAACATTTGGCAAGGAACCTCAAAAAGAACAGTCCATTTTCAGGCTAGATTCATATCTGCGTCGGGGTCTCCCACCTCAGAAACTGCTAAAAAATCGAAAAGGACTTTTCTTTCTGCCAGTTTCAGTATAAAAATGGAGGAAACCTAACAGACATCTGGTAGGCCATCTTATAGACAATAGGGTCCAATGCTATCCGTGGGTAACTGCTATTTTACCGATCGAGCTCTCCGTCTTTTGGGTGGACTTGAATGATGGACAGCCCAGCAGAAGTATGGGCACATTATTAGCACATGAAATCTCCAAATCACTTATGAAGAGACTCCGAGCCTAGTAGGGGCAGAAGCATGACCTGGGAGATTTGCCAGCTTGGAGGTCCCTTTTATGGGGGAGATTCTGAGCGAGGTGACAAATATTCTAAACAAATAAAAACTCATACTTTTTCTTGGCCATGTGTCTAGTATGACCATCCATATGCTTTACACAGAGTGACTCAGAGGATTCTCCTGTTGGCCCAGGCCATTACACAACAATAGGTTCCACAGGTCCAGCAGAAGACCATGCAATTTGGAGTGTAATGGGGTCAATTTCCTAGTGGTTGATGGTGGGGATGGCCACTCAGAGTCATTTAATCTGGTTCGGCTGAGGAACTGTCCGACAATGGCTTTACATGTCAACTTTCGAGCACTTTCCACAGTTTAAAGGGTTCAAAACTACTTACAGACTCCCTTATTTGGGTTATCGAGGCTGCAATAACACAGGCAGATGAATTGACCCGTGTCTATCACCAAAATGACCAACCTGTAGGCCCTCTGTTAGAGCATGACTTCGCCTTGTGAACCGATCTAACCAGCTATTGTCATCCTATAGACTGGGCCTTATCTACTGTAACAGGTCTTAGCCCAATGAAGCCTACAAAGAAGAACCAACTTCTATTGTTCCACTTGGATTTTGGTGCCAGCTCCTGTATTCAGGCTTGAACTCATTACTTGCCCACCAGTTGCTTAGAAAAATGTCATGACGGCCGCTGATATCTCAGCACAGCACGTAGACCGTGAGGCCGGACGCGCAGAGACAATAGATCAGTTTATCTAGTAAGTACAATGGCGGCACACATTCATCATTGCTGCTTATCATCTGTATCCTCGGCTTAAGCCTCTTGTGTGAAGTAATCCCAGAGCGACACATTGTGCTTGTGCTTCAGCACCATTTCAGTATGAGATAATCGACTGGAGGAACCGGCCAGATAAATGGCGTGTCCAACAAGAAGCTCTCGTATTATATGCCGCCCTGGGATTTACTGTCATTAGTAAGAAGCTACTGACTCCAAGTCCGAGATGACAATCCCCTGTAACGCTATACATAGAGATAAAAAGAGAAGAGAGGGGCAGGAAGACATAGAAAGATGGACGAACACCAACATGCTAGGTGCGGTCTTACCTCGTGGGAGTGTGACGGCAGACGCAACTCCGATAATAAGCCTCAGTGGTCTCAGTCTGGTCCCTGGGTGAAGGTGGCCATTGCCGTAAAATATACCATAATATATATCAAAATCAGAATCCAACTTATTTTAAAAAGACAATTGACATAAAAAGATAAAATGACGACGCATTTCAGCACAACAGCTGCTGCCTTTCCCAAACCTTAAGCTTTAGGATCACCGAGCCAACTGGATAGGCGTTGCTCCAACACCACTTCTATTCGTATGGGTGAGCCAGACAGAATTCCATGTCCCCAGACTCAAAATGCAGAGGTTGAAGGCTAAGTGGAACTGGAAGAGAACCACGGGCTTATCCAAGATTTTAACCTGGGAACTCTCGCACCCTAAGACTCATACCTCTAGACTGGGGTCGGGAACCCTTTTAGCTGAGAGAGCCATGAATGCCACACATATTAAAATGAAATTCTGTGAGAGCTATAATACCACTAACCCCCCCCCCCCCCGCATTCTTGCATGCACTATTATGCCCCATAGTGGCCCCTGCACACAGTATCATGCTCCATTGTGGCCCCTGCACACAGTATTATGCCTCATAGTGGCCCCTGCACACAGTATTATGCCCCATAGTGGCCCCAGTACACAGTATTATGCCTCATAGTGGCCCCTGCACACAGTATTATGCCCCATAGTGGCCCCTGCACACAGTTTTATGCCCCATAGTGGCCCCTGGAAACAGTATCATGCTGCATTGTGGACACCCGTGAACAATTATTATCATTATTATCTTTTCAGACCCCAGAGTAAAATAATCAGAGACCCAAGGAGGATAAAAACATAAAAAAAACACTGTTACTTACCTCTCCCTGGCTCCGCTGCACTCTCCGCCGCTGTCGACCATCTTCAATGATGTCTTATGACTGGGGGGCTTGTGTCACAACGCTTATGGATGCAGGCCCCGTTCATGTGACATCTGAGACTTCATGCAAGTAGGCCTGAAGCCTTCCTGGAGCCTGAAGAGGTAAGTAACACTGTTTATTATGTTGCCTTACCTCTCATGGGCCTCCGATCATTATACTCGGGGGTCTGAAAAGACCCCCGAGTATAATAGTGCTTGCGGGGCCCGTGGCCCGGTAGTTATGCCCCTGTCTGCAGGGCAGATGCAGCTTTCAAATGAGCCACTTCTGGCTCGTGAGCCATAGGTTTCCGACCCCTGCCCTAGACCAACAAGCCTATGGGCCTAGGTTGGCGATGCTAACTTTTTAACCCAGCCCTGCTTCCAACAGCATGCAAGTCAAGCTGTGGAAAAAGAAGACTCTTCGCAGAATACTTCCATCTGTGACAGCAAACAGACACCTTTTGGTAAAGCTTTTCCACGCATGAGGCCAGCAAGGCAAAAGCACACCTACCAGAGCTCGTCCGGGATTTGAACACGGGACCTCTCGCACTGGAAGCAAGAATGATACCCCTAGACCAACATGTTAATTTGCTTGGCCTTTGCAGGATGTGTGAAAGACAGCAGTTATTCTGCCGAAACGCGTTGCCATTCTATCTTTTTATGTCAATTGTCTTTTTAAAATAAATTGTATTTTTCTCTTTGATAACTATACGTAGAGAGATATTGGAGCGTCTCCATAGTTGTTATTTAGTATACTGACTGGCGGCCAATCCCTTAATGAGTTTTAGGAAGACTCAGGGCTTCAGCTGTAATAAGCACAGACTCATATTTGAGCGTCTTTACGGAAAGCGACAATCCTCCGCCTTCTAGATATCCATCATTCACTATTAAATATTCACCAAGTTTCTGCAAGTTGCCAGCTTTTTATGAGGCCTCCAGTAAGATGAATCTATCTGACTTCTTTGCTATGGTTATTACCCTTATTGCGGTAGTATCAGGACTCTTGTGGAGTAGTTCAGTTTATGGCCAAAGATAAAATCTTAATAATCGTATCAATATTTACTGGATAGAGACAGTAGAGCGATTATATGCAATGTCTCAGTACTAGGACCAATGCACAGAGGATCAGCTTATGGTCTGTGTGCTTTGGGTATTGAATAGGCCCTCTCTATAGGCAGCACTGGGGGTGCTGGGCTTCTGCTATCTATAAGAAAACATCTACACAAAATCACAAACCTTGTAAGGGCGTAACACGTAACCATAGTACCCCATAGCAAAACTTGGAATTGGGTCCCACCATTAACATGTGGATGATAGATTCGTACTAGTGTTTGGGTTCCGTCTCCAAGCAGACCCGAAAAAAAAAAAACACGATCCGCGCAACAATTTGTTACCAGCGGAAACCCATAGACTATAATGGGGTCTGCTGGGTTTCTGCCCAAAATCCATATAACTTAAGCAGAATGGGGAACAGAGTCCCAAATGGTCACACAATACTAGTGTGACCATAGCCTAAGCAGTATTATTTTGGCCTTATTATTGCATTGGTGTAATGCACACAATGATGTCACAGTGCAAGACTAATACACACAGTGATGTCACAGTACAGGGATAATACACACAGTGATGTCACAGTACAGGGATAATACACACAGTGATGTCACAGTACAGAGATAATACACACAGTGATGTCACAGTACTGGGATAATACACACAGTGATGTCACAGTACAGAGATAATACACACAGTGATGTCACAGTACAGGGATAATACACACAGTGATGTCACAGTACAGAGATAATACACACAGTGATGTCACAGTACAGAGATAATACACACAGTGATGTCACAGTACAGGGATAATACACACAGTGATGTCACAGTACAGGGATAATACACACAGTGATGTCACAGTACAGGGATAATACACACAGTGATGTCACAGTACAGAGATAATACACACAGTGATGTCACAGTACAGGATAATACACACAGTGATGTCACCGTACAGGATAATACACACAGTGATGTCACCGTACAGGATAATACACACAGTGATGTCACAGTACAGGGATAATACACACAGTGATGTCACAGTACAGAGATAATACACACAGTGATGTCACAGTACAGGGATAATACACACAGTGATGTCACAGTACAGGGATAATGCACACAGTGATGTCACAGTACAGGGATAATACACACAGTGATGTCACAGTACAGAGATAATACACACAGTGATGTCACAGTACAGGGATAATACACACAGTGATGTCACAGTACAGGGATAATACACACAGTGATGTCACAGTACAGGGATAATACACACAGTGATGTCACAGTACAGGGATAATACACACAGTGATGTCACAGTACAGGGATAATACACACAGTGATGTCACAGTACAGGGATAATACACACAGTGATGTCACAGTACAGGGATAATACACACAGTGATGTCACAGTACAGAGCTAATACACACAGTGATGTCACAGTACAGGGATAATACACACAGTGATGTCACAGTACAGGGATAATACACACAGTGATGTCACAGTACAGGGATAATACACACAGTGATGTCACAGTACAGGATAATATACACAGTGATGTCACAGTACAGGATAATACACACAGTGATGTCACCGTACAGGATAATACACACAGTGATGTCACAGTACAGGGATAATACACACAGTGATGTCACAGTACAGAGATAATACACACAGTGATGTCACAGCACAGAGATAATACACACAGTGATGTCACAGTACAGGGATAATACACAGTGATGTCACAGTACAGGGATAATACACACAGTGATGTCACAGTACAGGGATAATACACACAGTGATGTCACGGTACAGGGATAATACACACAGTGATGTCACAGTACAGGGATAATACACACAGTGATGTCACAGTACAGGGATAATACACACAGTGATGTCACAGTACAGGGATACTACACACAGTGATGTCACAGTACAGGATAATACACACAGTGATGTCACAGTACAGGGATAATACACACAGTGATGTCACAGTACATGATAATACACACAGTGATGTCACAGTACAGAGATAATACACACAGTGATGTCACAGTACAGGGATAATACACACAGTGATGTCACAGTACAGGGATAATACACACAGTGCTGTCACAGTACAGGGATAATACACACAGTTTTCTGTAGTCATCACTATCTGCTTCTTATGTCTGGATGGAGACAGGTCTATGTAGTTTTAGGCTCCATGATGCACCAACGCCTATGGGTTTATTCACATGTAACAGTTATCCCTTTGATATGATTTTGTGCAAAATTATATCTCACTTCTTCTAATGAACTTGATAAACTTTTAGACCATACCTCCCAACCGTCCCGATTTCCGCGGGACAGTCACGATTTGGGTGACATGTCCCGCGGTCCCGGTTGGAGGGAGGTATGTCCCGATTTCAACTCAGATCTGCGTCCAGAGGACGCAGATCTGAGTTGAACACATATGCGGCTGAAGGAAGTAGCTGACACAGGTCAGCTCCTCGCTTCGCCGCTGCCCGCCTCTCTCCCTGACACATGCGGCTGAAGCTGCTCGCGTGCTCGCTTCCCCGCTGCGTCTCTCTCTCGCTGACACATGCGGCTGAAGCGAGGAGCTGACCTGTGTCAGATCCTCGCTTCACCGCTGCCGCCGGCTCCTGGCTTGTAGACGCGATGTACAAGCCAGGAGCCGGCGGCAGCGGCGAAGCAAGGAGCTGACACAGGTCAGCTCCTCGCTTCAGCCGCATGTGTCAGCGAGAGAGAGATGCAGCGGGGAAGCGAGCACGTGAGCAGCTTCAGCCGCATGTGTCAGGGAGAGAGGCGGGCAGCGGCGAAGCGAGGAGCTGACCTGTATCAGCTCCTTCCTTCAGCCGCATGTGTCAGCGAGAGAGGCGGGCAGAGAGCGGCGAGGGAGCGGAGGAGAAGGTAAGTTTAATGTGGAGGTGGAACGTGAATCTGGGGGCAGATGAAGGAGAGGACGGCATGACACTGGGGGCAGAGATGGAGAAGACGGCATGACACTGGGGGCAGAGATGGAGAGGACATGAATCTGGGGGCAGAGATGGGGGATATGAATCTGGGGCAGAGATGGAGGGACAGGAATCTGGGGGCAGAGATGTGGGACATGAATCTGGGGGCAGATATGTGGGGACATGAATCTGGGGGCAGATATGGAGGAACATGAATCTGGGGCAGAGATGGAGTGGACATGAAACTGGGGGCAGAGATGGAGTGGACATGAAACTGGGGGCAGAGATGTGGGAACATGAATCTGGGGGCAGAGATGGAGGGACATGAATCTGGGGGCAGAGATGGAGTGGACATGAAACTGGGGGCAGAGATGGAGAGGACATGAATCTGAGGGCAGAGATGGGGGACATGAAACTGGGGGCAGAGATGGGGGACATGAATCTGGGGGCAGAGATGGAGAGGACATGAATTTGGGGCAGAGATGGAGGGACATGAATCTGGGGGCAGAGATGTGGGACATGAATCTGGGGGCAGAGATGTGGGACATGAATCTGGGGGCAGAGATGTGGGGACATGAATCTGGGGGCAGAGATGTGGGGACATGAATCTGGGGGCAGAGATGGAGAGGACATGAATCTGGGGGCAGAGATGGAGGGACATGAATCTGGGGGCAGAGATTGGGGGACATGAATCTGGGGGCAGAGATGGAGGGACAGGAATCTAGGGGCAGAGATGTGGGACATGAATCTAGGGGCAGAGATGTGGGGACATGAATCTGGGGGCAGATATGGAGGGACATGAATCTGGGGGCAGAGATGGAGTGGACATGAAACTGGGGGCAGAGATGTAGGGGGACATGAATCTGGGGGCAGAGATGGAGGGACAGGAATCTAGGGGCAGAGATGTGGGACATGAATCTAGGGGCAGAGATGTGGGGACATGAATCTGGGGGCAGATATGGAGGGACATGAATCTGGGGGCAGAGATGGAGGGACATGAATCTGGGGGCAGAGATGTAGGGGGACATGAATCTGGGGGCAGAGATGGAGGGGACATGAAACTGGGGGCAGAGATGTGGGGACATGAATCTGGGGACAGAGATGTGGGGACATGAATCTGGGGGCAGAGATGGAGAGGACATGAATCTGAGGGCAGAGATGGGGACATGAATCTGGGGGCAGAGATGGGGGACATGAATCTGGGGGCAGAGATGTGGGACATGAATCTAGGGGCAGAGATCGAAGAGGGACATGAAACTGGGGGCAGATGAAGGGTGTATATGAAACTGGGGAGAGATAGAGGGGGGACATATAATTTACGGGTGACTGTAGGAGAATTATACTGTGTGCGGGCACATGAAAAATTAACGAGTGGGTGGAGTCAACACAAAAGTGGGCGGGGCTAAATTTGCCACGGCGCGCTACGCGCGCCGCACATTTTATCCCTCTTTCAGTTCTTCAAAAGTTGGGAGGTATGTTTTAGACACATATTTGTGAAAGTTACTTCTTATATATAACAACTGTTTTCCGTAATTCAGCCATAAAAACCAGCGAAAAAGCGTCTCATAGAACAAGAGAGGTGCAGTGGGATCTCAGGAGGATCGTGAAATCCTACTATATGTGGCTTGTTGGTATCAGGTGTCCTTTTGATGGTGTTGTCTCTCTGTGGACCATACCAAGCCCCAAAGGGTTCATTAAAGGTCAAGGAGTAATTCCTTTGAAAAGTTACTAGTCCTATTTTTGCCCAGTGACCCAAGGCCATGTAAAGATCCTCAGCTTGTGAACCTGTTTCTGAGACGTTACAATTTGCAGGTCCTATTTTTAGCTTATTTGGATCTCCAGATGGACAATACTTGTATTTCTTCGGCTAATTGGTAGTAACCTCTCATTAATAGCAATGACAGCTGATAATTTCCCGTTGTAGACTCTAGAACAGGTCGTACTGGATTACAAGGGGTCATAACTTGTGTCACATCAAAGACGGGGGAGGAAAGCGAACAAATTAGGACTTTTTAAACATCCTGGTTTATCTTGTGGTCTAGTAGGGAGCACTGGGGGGGGGGGGGTCACCTGTTCAGGGTCTTCGTGTCTTGGAGTATAATTACAAAGAATGTTTCTCGCTCTGGAGGACCTGCCATGTCCTGCATTACACAGACAAACCATTGATATGCATAGGAACAGTGTAATGCTTTAATTTACCCTCTGGTGGCGCTGCAAGAAAATGGAACACTGACTGCCAGTTTGTAACTGATTTCTGGGGGACACATTCTGATCATTTTATTGGGTTTGGAAGCGATTAATAGGAATATCCCATAATGATAATTAGTTTAATTAGATAACTTACAAATGTAATAAGGAATATATGGAGAACTTAGTGGTGATTGGCCTGGATCTTCAGAGTGGCTTAATTTATGCGGATCCTGAATCCTTTCAGTTCTAACCAATTATTTATACAAGTTACAGTATGTACACAGTGATTGCATCAGCAGAATAGTGACTGCAGCTCTGGAGTATAATACAGGATGTAACTCAGGATCAGTACAGGATAAGTAATGTATGTACACAGTGACTGCACCAGCAGAATAGTGAGTGCAGCTCTGGAGTATAATACAGGATGTAACTCAGGATCAGTACAGGATAAGTAATGTAATGTATGTACACAGTGACTGCACCAGCAGAATAGTGAGCGCAGCTCTGGAGTATAATACAGGATGTAACTCAGGATCAGTACAGGATAAGTAATGTAATGTATGTACACAGTGACTGCACCAGCAGAATAGTGAACGCAGCTCTGGAGTATAATACAGGATGTAACTCCGGATCAGTACAGGATAAGTAATGTAATGTATGTACACAGTGACTGTACCAGCAGAATAGTGAGTGCAGCTCTGGAGTATAATACAGGATGTAACTCAGTATCAGTACAGGAGAAGTAATGTAATGTATGTACACAGTGACTGTACCAGCAGAATAGTGAGTGCAGCTCTGGAGTATAATACAGGATGTAACTCAGGATCAGTACAGGATAAGTAATGTAATGTATGTACACAGTGACTGTACCAGCAGAATAGTGAGCGCAGCTCTGGAGTATAATACAGGATGTAACTCAGGATCAGTACAGGAAAAGTAATGTAATGTATGTACACAGTGACTGCACCAGCAGAATAGTGAGTGCAGCTCTGGAATATAATACAGCATGTAACTCAGGATCAGTACAGGATAAGTAATGTAATGTATGTACACAGTGACTGTACCAGCAGAATAGTGAGTGCAGCTCTGGAGTATAATACAGGATGTAACTCAGGATCAGTACAGGATAAGTAATGTAATGTATGTACACAGTGACTGTACCAGCAGAATAGTGAGCGCAGCTCTGGAGTATAAAACAGGATGTAACTCAGGATCAGTACAGGAAAAGTAATGTAATGTATGTACACAGTGACTGCACCAGCAGAATAGTGAGCGCAGCTCTGGAGTATAATACAGGATGTAACTCAGGATCAGTACAGGATAAGTAATGTAATGTATGTACACAATAACTCAGCCAGTAAATCAGTGAGTTCAGCTCTGGAGTATAATACACAATATAATTGAAGATAAATACAAGGTAAATAATGACGTATGTGTACACAGTGACTCATTTTTCATGTAGATTTATTATTTACGTATACAAAAAAATATTGCTAAAAGCGGGACATACCTTTGAAGTCATAAAAACTGATATGTGCCATTAGTTGTCTGAATGATATAAAAGCTGTTGAAAGTCAGGAAATATGTGAAGACTGAACAGCGGTATTTGGGAAGACTTAATCTCCCAGAATGTAAAGAAAGTTCTGGAACATCACACAAATTCACACGACATAAACAAGGTTTATGGGACACATTTGGGTTTTAAATCAAGACTTGAGAATATTTGCTGAATTTTTTATCCTTTAAGTTTTTGTCCTTTCTCGCAGTGTCTTGGATTTCCTCCAGTTACAGGATTTTCTATTCTTTTTTTTTTTCCTATGGTAGTTTTTTGTTGTATACTGTGGGAACTTGCGCCCCTGGAAAACTCATCTGTTCTCCATAGCAGTATACCTATAATATTACAAAGATTTCTATAGGCATGATGTGTATAAAGTACATGTGAATGTGTTTCTATGTGTGAGCTGCATGACCTGTATTTGTTGGCATGTGCATTTGTGTATGTACAGTGTATATTTGTGTGTACCTATGTATGCCTATATATGTGTCTATGCAGGGGCGGTAGTGGCTGCCACAGTGCAGGGGTCACTATGGAGCATATTACTGTGTGCAGGGGCCACTATGGGACATAATACTGTGTGCCGGGACCACTATGGGGCATAATACTGTGTGCAGGGGCCACTATGGGGAAAAACAGTGCGTGCCGGTGCCACTATGGGACATAATACTGTGTGCAGGGGACACTATGGAGCAAAATACTGTGTGCAGGGGCCACTATGGGACATAATACTGTGTCCAGGGTCCACTATGGGACATAATACTGTGTACAGGGGCCACTATGGGGATAATACTGTGTGCAGGGGCCATTATGGGGCATAATACTGTGTGCAGGGGCCTCTATGGGGCATAATACTGTGTGCAGGGGCCACTATGGGGCATACTACTGTGTACAGGGGTCACTTTGGGGTTTAATACTGTGTGCAGGGGTCACTATGGGGCATAATACTGTGTGCAGGGGCCATTATGGGGCATAATACTGTGCGCAGGGCTCACTTTGGGGAATAATACTGTGTGCAGGGGCCACTATGGGGCATAATACTGTGTGCAGGGGCCACTATGGGGCATAATACTGTGCGCAGGGGTCACTTTGGGGTATAATACTGTGCGCAGGGGCCACTATGGGGCATAATACTGTGTGCAGGGGCCACTATGGGGCATAATACTGTGTGCAGGGGCCACTATGGGGCATATTACTGTGTGCAGGGGCCACTATGGGGGATAATACTGTGTGCAGGGACCACTATGGGACATAATACTGTGTGCAGGGACCACTATGGGACATAATACTGTGTACAGGGGCCACTATGGGGATAATACTGTGTGCAGGGGCCATTATGGGGCATAATACTGTGTGCAGGGGCCTCTATGGGGCATAATACTGTGTGCAGGGGCCACTATGGGGCATACTACTGTGTACAGGGGTCACTTTGGGGTTTAATACTGTGTGCAGGGGTCACTATGGGGCATAATACTGTGTGCAGGGGCCATTATGGGGCATAATACTGTGCGCAGGGCTCACTTTGGGGAATAATACTGTGTGCAGGGGCCACTATGGGGCATAATACTGTGTGCAGGGGCCACTATGGGGCATAATACTGTGCGCAGGGGTCACTTTGGGGTATAATACTGTGCGCAGGGGCCACTATGGGGCATAATACTGTGTGCAGGGGCCACTATGGGGCATAATACTGTGTGCAGGGGCCACTATGGGGCATATTACTGTGTGCAGGGGCCACTATGGGGGATAATACTGTGTGCAGGGACCACTATGGGACATAATACTGTGTGCAGGGACCACTATGGGACATAATACTGTGTGCAGGGACCTCTATGGGGCATAATACTGTGTGCAGGAGCCACTATAGGGCATAATAGTATGTGCAGGGGCCACTATGGGACATAATACTGTGTGCAGGAGCCACTATGGGGGATAATACTGTGTGTAGGGGCCACTATGGGGGATAATACTGTGTGCAGGGGCCATTATGGGGCATAATACTGTGTGCAGGGGCCTCTATGGGGCATAATACTGTGTGCAGGAGCCACTATGGGGGAT
Organism: Leptodactylus fuscus; assembly: GCF_031893055.1. Lineage (NCBI taxonomy): Eukaryota > Metazoa > Chordata > Amphibia > Anura > Leptodactylidae > Leptodactylus > Leptodactylus fuscus. The sequence continues at coordinate 223,637,613 of NC_134267.1, read as the reverse complement.
AATACTGTGTGCAGGGACCACTATGGGACATTATACTGTGTGCAGGGGCCTCTATGGGGCATAATACTGTGTGCAGGAGCCACTATAGGGCATAATACTATGTGCAGGGGCCACTATGGGGCATAATACTGTGTGCAGGGGCCTCTATGTGGCATAATACTGTGTGCAGGGGCCACTATGGTGCATAATACTGTGAGCAGGGGTCACTATGGGGCATAATACTGTGTGCAGGGGCCATTATGGGGCATAATACTGTGCGCAGGGCTCACTTTGGGGAATAATACTGTGTGCAGGGGCCACTATGGGGCATAATACTGTGTGCAGGGGACACTATGGGGCATAATACTGTGTGCAGGGGCCACTATGGGGCATATTACTGTGTGCAGGGGCCACTATGGGACATAATACTGTGTGCAGGGGCCCCTATGGGGGATAATACTGTGTGCAGGGACCACTATGGGACATAATACTGTGTGCAGGGACCACTATGGGACATAATACTGTGTGCAGGGGCCTCTATGGGGCATAATACTGTGTGCAGGGGCCACTATGGGACATAATACTGTGTGCAGGAGCCACTATGGGGGATAATACTGTGTGTAGGGACCACTATGGTACATTATACTGTGTGCAGGGGCCTCTATGGGGCATAATACTGTGTGCAGGAGCCACTATAGGGCATAATACTATGTGCAGGGGCCACTATGGGGCATAATACTGTGTGCAGGGGCCTCTATGTGGCATAATACTGTGTGCAGGGGCCACTATGGGGCATAATACTGTGTGCAGGGGCCATTATGGGGCATAATACTGTGCGCAGGGCTCACTTTGGGGCATAATACTGTGTGCAGGGGCCACTATGGGGCATAATACTGTGTGCAGGGGCCACTATGGGGCATAATACTGTGTGCAGGGGTCACTTTGGGGCATAATACTGTGTGCAGGGGACACTATGGGGCATAATACTGTGTGCAGGGGCCACTATGGGGCATATTACTGTGTGCAGGGGCCACTATGGGACATAATACTGTGTGCAGGAGCCACTATGGGGGATAATACTGTGTGCAGGAGCCACTATAGGGCATAATAGTATGTGCAGGGGCCACTATGGGACATAATACTGTGTGCAGGAGCCACTATGGGGGATAATACTGTGTGTAGGGGCCACTATGGGGGATAATACTGTGTGCAGGGGCCATTATGGGGCATAATACTGTGTGCAGGAGCCACTATGTGGGATAATACTCTGTGCAGGGACCACTATGGGGGATAATACAGTGTGCAGGGGCCTCTATGGGGCATAATACTGTGTGCAGGAGCCACTATAGGGCATAATACTGTGTGCAGGGGCTACTGTGGGGCATAATAGTGTACGCAGAAATGGGGGTGGGCTTCGGTTGGTCAAGGTCTTTGGCGTTGGTCGGGGGGGGGGGGGGCATGTCAAAAGTTCGCCACGGAGCCCTGCCATTCCTAGTTACGCCACTTTGTCTATGTTTTTTTTAAGTATGACCTATATGTGCTGGTGTATGCACTTCTACAGTATATGTGTTTGTGCCTCAGTATGTACATGTGCATATGTGTATATGCTTGTACCACTTCTTTTATGCTACAAGGCACATGGTACTGTAATTTTCCTTGGCCTGTGTATGGACAATATCTATGATGTCAATTCCTTTATTAACACAGCCACAACAACCCTTATCCCTCACCCATGTATACCCTCTAAGAGTGAGGACTGACATGTCCTTAACTATGGGAAGGAGAAACCATTGTCTTCTGTCCTTATATACACTATTAGTATAGATAGGACTGACTTGTATCCTGTCTATAGTATAGATATGATATATATATATATATATATATATATATATATATATATATATATATATATAAAAGCTACAATATACTTTGCCACCACTGGCCCTTACATCAGCACTGGAGCTGAGTAACAGACGGTAGTAGAGGTATAGCCGCCATTGATGTATTAGTCCTATTATTATATACAAGAATATCCGCGCAGAGAACAAAGGGCTTCATCTCCCTCTGATTTAAAGGGATTGTCCAGGGAATTATGGCAAACTCGGTGGTAGCTGGTGTGGGTATAAAACTAAAACTAAAGTCCTACTCACCTGTTTCCGGCGCTCCAGTGCACAGTCTTGGTCCCATTTCACTCCAGTGATGGGACTTGCATGGTGGGAAGCGGAGAGGATCATGTGGTAAGGAACTAGTGCTGATGCATAATACATGGCAGTGCATTAGTGAACTCCAATCACCTTTACATTTTGGATTAGTACATTAGGATGTCACACAGAATCTAGAAGTCAGCTCGGCTTGCTGAGAACAGTCTGACCTAATACTTGATACTGCTATTGGCTGGAGAGCCCGGATTTTCTTGGACAACACTATTACTACCTCCCAGGGATTGTTTGTTATAGACTACGATGACCTGCAACTTGCTGCTGGCTGCTGGTGTAGTGTATTGTATTTTATATCAATGCTCCAACAAATTAAAGGACATGTTACACAAATGTTCTTAAAGGGGTTATCCCAATGGGACAATCTTTTTGTTAGAAGGGGCTCATAAGTATAAACTCTGTGTAAGGGATCCACAGCGATCTCCTTTGAACTACCTGGAACTCCAGCGGTAAAAGTTCAGTTTCAATTTGTACACATTAGAGCGCATGTAGCCGTGTAGTGTACTGAAGTAGACACTAAAGGTTTGTTGCACAAGAGACTGCCCTATGATGCAGCACAGACTTGTTTTAGGTCCTCCCAACCAATAACAAGATAGATTGTATATTACATCCTTGGGTCCAGCCTCAGAGGAATATCAGCTGTCTTCTACTGTCACTACTGAAGGAAATGAGACTGATACTGACTTCCTTAGTACCTGTCCTGCATCCCCAATCCAACCCATAGTGTCCAAACTTGTAGAGAAAGTGCTTGATTCCGTATCTTCTAGAATGTGGGTCTCATACTGGTGATTGGTGGAGATCCCAATGGTTGGACTTCCACCATTCATACATTTATCTACTTAACCTTAAAAAAGGTACTTCCAGTAATGCCGTGTTCTTATCTCCCACTCTCCATTTTGGCCAGAAATGTAAAACCAATTGTGGGAGCAGCAGAAGATATGACGGCATGTCTTAAAGGGGCTCAATCAGCAAAATTATGCTGACAGAGCCCCACATATGCGTGAATAGCCTTTAAAAAGGCCATTCAGGCACTGGTAAAGTAATATTAAACTACCCCCCCCCCCCCTTTAAAATAAAACCCTAAAAAAGAATATGTTAATCTTATCTATCGTGCACGGTGGGCAGGCATTCAGGGTCCAACGTCATCTTCAGCCACGCCTCCTCTTCCAGCGATGTCCTCGCGTCCCGTCTTCCTCCGGCGCTCGCGAACTGCCATTGATAAAAAATGTTGTGGGTGCATGCGCAGTAGCAGTAGTAGTAGTAGTAGTAGCAGCATGCTACTGCGCATGCACCCACGCCATTTTTTATCAATGGCAGTTTGCGAGTGCCGGAGATGACGGGACCCGAGGACATCGCTGGAAGAGGAGGCGTGGGTGAAGATGACGTCGGACCCTGAATGCCTGCCCACCCAGGCTATTCACACATACGTGGAGCTCTATCAGCATAATTTTACTGATAGAGCCCTTTTAAAGGAGTTCTTCAGGATAACTCATGTTTTGAACGGAGGCCAAGAAGGAGAAAAAAATCACTAAAACCCATACTCATCTGTTCCTGGTGCTCTAGCGTCTTTCATCATGTACCAGTACTGCTGTTTCCGGGTCATTTTTGGGCAGAAGTACTGCCAAGAGGAAGGACACGGGACGTCTCAGGTGACGTATGTGAGTAATATCCGGGTTCCTTTACTTGGATGCTGAGGCCGCCGGTTGGTGAGGAAGACACCAGAGCACCATGGACTGATGAGTATGTTTTTGTTTTTTTTCACCTTCCTGGCCTACATGCAAAAAACTAGTTCTACTGGGCAATCCGTTTAAGCCAAACCTCTAACCCCTAACCCCACCTATGTTTGACTTAACCCAATCCCATTGTACTTCCACGTAGTATAATGTCCACTCAGTGTTACATTATAATGCCACTTTATTCATCCCCCAAACAGTATACTGAGGGTTCTACTCATTTATGATTTGGAACACACCTACCCACAATTGAGGTACACCCGTCTCCGGGCCATGCACCTGCAGGTGAAATTATGCAAGCCCACATCTTGTGAGATTTCCAGCATCATTTACACCAGATATCTGGCATATATGATAATAAATCTGTGTGCCCCTGTCACAATCCCCTTTCCAGGAAAGTGGCGTAGGCGCAATAACTGGAGAGGGTGTGGTGGTAATAGGCACTACCAGGCCCAGAACCCTTAGGAGGGCCCCAAAGGTCCCTCTGACACATAAAATATACCACTATTCTAAATGACACACGCCAAGTAGAAGCTCCATTACAGATTTTGCACTCGGGCTCAGAAGTTTTACCTCTGTCTGCAGTGTAATATATTCACTCATGTCATGGCAATGTCACCTTGCTAATACATTATTGATTTGCATACAGAATAAGCTAATGTGACACTACAAGGTGCAGGATGCCTTGGATATTGAAGAATGATCACTTCTTCGGTAAATGAGTCTGAAAACCTCCAGGCGGTGTACAGATCTTAGCGTGAGAAGACCCAGACACATCTATCTGAACATTAAATGATTAATCGTTAACCAGGGAAATAATAGACTATCGCCTACCGCATAGCGCACAATACTGTCAGCACCGCAGAAGGAATTCCGTCTGGGAGCATTGCTGCTAATAGGAATAGGCTGGCTGTGCCGCGGCGCTCATAAATCTCACATTGAAAGGTCTAAACACAAAGGCAGGGTAATGCAGTTGTTCAAGGAGAGCAATGAATGAAGTACAAGACTCCTTGACCTGCATATTAAATAAAAATGGAATTTTCCCCAGATATACAAGTGCTTTATATTTGCTTATTGTAGTCTGCCATATGTTAATGCTTTAAAGTGGACCTTTCATGTCCTCGGAGGTGTGTGGTATTATATACCAATAGACTGCTGACTGAATTCATCTTTCCTGATATGCACCCCGGTGCTAATGATAATGAGATGACTGCTCATTCTGTCTCAATCTACACTGAATGGCTGACAAGTGAACTACTGAAAACAGGAAGTGCCAGACTGTAAGAGTAAGTTCACACGGAGTAACGTGCCGCGTGATGTGGCACGTATACGCCGTGTGAGACTTTGCGGGCCGTATACGCTCCCATTGAATTCAATGGGAACCAGGACCGAAAACGCCGCATTATTTTGCGGACGTGATTTTGCGGCCGCAAAATCATGGCCGCAAAATAGCGCCGTGTATACGATCCACGCTCCCATTGAAATGGGAGCATATACGGCCCGCAAAGTCTCACACGGCGTATACGTGCCACATCACGCGGCACGTTACTCCATGTGAACTCCCCCTTATATTGGCCAGCGTGAAACTGCAAAATGGTTATACAAAAAACCTGAGATATATATAAAGAGGACCTTTCATGTCTTTGGAGATGTGCAGTAAAAATCTTTGTCAGTATGCACCTGGCTGTCAGAGATATCGGTGCCTTTAGATTTAGCACTGATATCCAGGGTTGGACTGGCCCGCCGGGGAACCGGGGAATCCCCCGGTAGGCCCCGAGTCTTGACTGACAGTGCTCATTTCCTCAATGCAGAAGCACTGGTCAGGGGCCCGATCGGGATGTCAGGGGCTGGTTCGGGCCCCTGTCCAGTGCATTTGCATTGATAAACTGAGCACTGCTAGTGTCAGGGGCCCGATCGGTAAGCTCGGGGCCCCAGGCTGCCAGAAGCGCTGTAATGAATAAAGAAGCATGGCTGCCGGCAGTTTCCCAGGGCCCCGACACTTACACAGAAGGGCCTCCTGCCAGGGGTATACTTTCCCTATTAATATAGTACACCCCTGGCAGGAGGCCCCAGTGATATCTCTCCACTGTCAGAGAGGTTGGGCCTTACAGCCTAGCGTCATCGCTGAGCTGTGAGGAATCCATAGCCTTGTACTATAGGGGTGGTGGGTTTCTCAAACCTCAGTGATAACACCACCCTGTAAGGCCCACCTTACTGATAGTGGAGATAGTGATAAAACTAATGGCTCCTATATATACCTATCATCGGGGCACATAACAAATCAGCTTTCCAATGGTATATAATACCGCACATCTCCGAGGACATGAAAGGTCTTCTTTAAATACCGTATTTTACGGACTATAAGGCGCACTGGACTATAAGGCGCATTGCCCATGAGCGCCTTATAGTCCGTCTCGGTTCATATATGAGCGCCTTATAGTCCGGTGCGCATTATATGTTATTGAAAGCGGCGGCACGCAGACTTTGCCAGCGGCCGCTTAACCCCCCCGCGTGCCAGCCGCTTCTATTGGAAGCGCTCGGCAGGCGAGGAGTGAAAGGGGCTCTATCAGCAAAATCATGTTGATAGAGCCCAACCGTAAAAGTTATATTAAACTACCCCCCCCGTTTTAAAATAAAACCCTGAAACAGAATGTGAAACTTACCGAGCGGTGCAGGGTGGGCGGGCATTCAAGCCTCCTCTTCCTCCGATGTCCTGACCACTTCCTCCGTCGCTCGCGAACTGATAATGGCCTGGGCGCATGCGCAGTAGCCGTAGTAGAAGCATTATGATATTGCGCATTCGCCCAGGCCATTATCAGTTCGCGAGTGACGGAGGAAGTGGTCAGGACATCGGAGGAAGAGGAGGCCTGAATGCCCGCCCACCCTGCACCGCTCGGTAAGTTTCACATTCTGTTTCAGGGTTTTATTTTAAAACGGGGGGGGGGGGGGGGTAGTTTAATATAACTTTTAAGGGTGCATTCACACTACGGAACGCCAGCGTGTATCACAGCCGTACACGCCGGCGTTACAGCAGGGCTGCCGGACACTTCCTATTCATTTCTATGGGAGCTGGCATGCGAGCGCTCCCCATAGAAATGAATGGACTGCTTTTTTTCGCGTTTAGGGATGGAGTCCCTTTCCAGAAATACTCGTACGGTGACATACCGCCATCCGGAAAGTTAATCATGAACACGCATGCACTAAAGGGTTCTTTGTAGCTAATCATTCCTCTGTGACAATGAATAACACATTTAACTAAATATGTGTCTTGCCGCTCCAATATTGACATAGCTCTGCCTTCCTTCCATTCATGGGACATGTCATCATCGGATTTGGCTCGTACTTTTCCCTTTTGCTGTTTCCACTGCTTTTTTGATCTTTTTTTTTTTTTGCTATCTTTATGTAAACACGAGAAGCCAATTCACACCCTTTTATACATATATTACAAGCAAATTACTCAGCCTCCGGCCATTCATGCTATTGTGTGCAGCGAAGATGTAACCTGCAAATATACGCTCTGCTGTAGTAAACTATGTAATAAAGGGCAAACACAGGATAGCTCGGTAGTAGAGATGAGCGAACACTGTTCGGATCAGCCGTTCCGAACAGCACGCTCCCATAGAAATGAATGGAAGCACCTGGCACGGCGACCGGCCGCCGGCAAAGTGTACGTGCCAGGTGCTTCCATTCATTTCTATGGGAGCGTGCTGTTCGGAACGGCTGATCCGAACAGTGTTCGCTTATCTCTACTCGGTACCTGTACCCCTGTCCATAGACTTCAATTGGGCATTTGGAGGGAGTGCTTGTAACACCCTAAAATAATTCTATAAATCCTCCTGTTCTTTCACCTTTTTCTCAGTGCAATGTTACTGTGTCTGTGCATTGCAAAAGAAAATCTACTGCTGTCTAGAAACCATCAGAAAGCAGGTTAAGTGATCTAATGTAGACTTGTGTGAATATCCAAGGCAGCTCAGGTCATGTATGTAAAAATATCAGATCCCAAAAGCATCTGGATCCAAAATACTCGGCATGGTCATGTGTTTAGGAACGGGACTTATCTGGTAGCAATGGGGTTAAACATTCATGGGATGTCAGCATAAGGAATTCATCAGTCCCCCATTTGAGTCAGTTTTTTGAGATCTGTTCTCATGGTCCTGCATGGCAGCTACTGATGTGCCTGTGGGGTGGTGCAGCCCAAAGTCTGCAGGTTGGCCTAGAATCAGGGGTGTTGAGTGACTGGGTTGCTCCCCCAGTGGGTACTGAGCTGCAGTGGTAGTGGTCCCCATGCAATACTGCACCCAATAGAGTTGGGACTGTCTCTACAGAGGTTGCTATGAAGTGGCTATTGGGCAGAGACAGGATTTCCCAACCAGGACTACCTGGAACCTCGGAGGATTTCAAAACCTTGCTAGGGATTCTCTAGAAAACAGTAATAGCAAGTGCTGCTCTTACTGATGTGCCCCTTTTAGGAGGTTCCCCCATGGTAAAAGCAGGAATTCATTGGCCTCTGCAATGATGTAATCTCTGTCTTTGGAGAGGACATCACATGAATCATCCTTTCCATTTCCCACCGCTATCAGTTGCAGTGGAAGTAGTCTGTCATCCTGCCCCCATTATTTCACTCACCAGTATACGTGTCTTTGTACCTATGCTGTAGCCGGCTGATATATGGTATGTAGGGTCGGAAGTTTTATGAATGGAAAGTGTAAAAAGTTACAGATATCGGAAATTCTTCTTCCATGCGTTCATGCTGCTAACACATTTCACAAGTTATATTGTATTCAGGATCGTAATTTGTATTGTGAGTATCATAAACATCTAAAAGAGGTATACGGTGCTCTTATAATGTCCTAATAGAGGACCTTCCATTGGACCTAGGTTTTGATCAAAGGTTCTGCAGGAGACAACCTCGTTTGGAGCTGATGTAAGATAAGATAAGATAAAATAATCCTTTAATAGTCCCACTGTGGGGAAATTTCAGAGCCAATCACTTGCTCCTGCGATCAGAGACAAGACATGTATCTAAGCAAATCCCCATAAGAATCCATAACCAGCTGGGACAATGCAATGAAAACTACTCTGCCGTGGCTACAGTATTTAGAAAGAAGGCTAGCTTAACTAGCCAAATATTTGCCCTGGGTAAAGGGAAGGCCTTAGATACTTGGGGATAGGGACTACATGACAGGGGGAGGATTAGGGAATGAAGGGGTTAAGCAGTAGGACAGCTTGAGTGGGAAAAATGGGGGTGGGATCAAAGGTGTTATAAGGTGAAGTTGGGGTGAGTTTGGGGTCAATTTCGCAGTTACAGCATCAGGAAGTAGCCCGTCCGCCGTGTTGTTTGGTTGATATTGGTGAGCATGATTGGCTGGGGGTTGGTGGGGGTTAGAGGCCTATCAGGCATTTTGTAGGATCTTATAGGTGGTTTAAAATGTGAAAGCCTGGGAAGTCCCCTAGTTGGGCTTGGGTGCCTTTGGGGGTACAGGATTGTAGTCATAAAAGTGGTTAAAGGTCTGCCCGAGGTGGGGGTTTTGCACCTGGGCTGATTAATGGTTCACATCTGTGTTCGGGTTTCCGTTCATGGAGTCTTCTTCGGGACCCCATGAATGGAAACCTGTCATAGACCTACCTAGCTTAAAAAAAGGAAACCCACAGACCCCATAGACTATAATTCTAATTCTTAAGGTACCCATGCACAAAGTTGGTTGAACCTGGCAAAGTAAGAATTGCGTATATCAGCATGCTGAATCCTATGATCTTTCAGGAGATAGGCCTAGTTCACCCGGGTACGGAGTAGTGTAATTTGACGTGGGAAGCCGTGTCGAAATCAGGACCAAAGTACGCCTGCCACGACAGTTGCGGCTTCCCACTCTGGAGTAGGCCCAAAATTAATGGGCCTAGTCCAGAGGGTGCTGCCGTGAGGTGGACACTGCGACTCACGGCGGAATCCATCTGAAGAAAGGGCAGCTCGCTTCTCGCTTCACGGAAAAAAGATCGCTAGCGGTCTCCATAGACCACGATTGTGAGGGGGCGGATGATAATGTGGATTCCGCACCAAAATCTGCCCCCTCTGTCCCCATGTGCCATAAGCTGAGGTGTCTGGCAATGGTTTACTCTCCTATCTGCATAAGAACATGGGCATGAATGTTTGGAGCACTTCCAGATGTATGCACTAACATGCCCCTTAGCTAAAAGAGAGTCCTTTGGCATATGTTCAAGTGCTATGCAGCATTTTATCATTAAAAATGTATGCATTTCAAGAATAACCCATCCCCCACTAAAATATATTTTTTGCAACATTAATCAATGAATGAGATATGCTACTATATAGGCTTACAATGGCAAACAGTAGTCATGGTGGCCCAATGACTTCTCTGCCACATAGGAAGACACTATTATTATATATGACACATGAGAGATATGGGCCCTTGTAGGAAACTTCATGTTCAGGGGTTTCACTATTTTTTGACAGGAGGAATAGCATAGTCCCCAGTGTTATTCTTGCTGTCAAAAAGTTAGAGTCTTTTTATAGAAGCCTGATGGTCTCCATCACAATTCAATAAGGTCCATCAAGATTTCTTGAGATTTGTTTGAAAACCGATCCTTCCTAGCTGTCATGGCTCCATTCTGAACAGAATTCCTGACGCTGGCATGAACAAAGCGTTACGAACATGTCACAAAAATTTACTACTTTCCCTATTTTTCTATTTTGTTGAGTATAGTGAGAGACACGTGTACACTGGAGGATAGCAGCGAGTGCCATAATCAAAGAAATAACAAGGAAATCTGTAGAGTTTTCCATAGTCTGAGAACAGAGAAGTCTGCGAGATGAAAAGCAATTGCTAAATAATGAAAAAGAGGGGAAAAAGAAAATTATTTCCAAATGTCGAAGCAGCTCAGAGTGAAGAGGGATTCTGAAAAAGTGCCTGAAAAGCTTTATGTAGTGAGAGTGCTCTCCGGACCTTTGTGATGTGCTGCATTATTTAGTGTTCTTCTTTCTTCCTTCACTGATATGTTATAATACGTTATGTTATGCTGTAAAAACATTGCCACGTTGCAAACTGGCCTGTTTTAGTGATGGGAGGTTTTCCTTAACTTAAGATCTACTAGCATCTGCCCACGACTTTGTCTGCAGGTTGGCGCTGAGCCACAAACTCCCCTGCTGTGTGCCCCCGCAACTCGCGTGCCCCTTGCCCACCCCCACCCCAAACCCCCCTCCTGTGGCATAGGTTGCTGAGCTGAATAAGACGGCATATTCACCAAACCTGTGGACGCGGCACAGGCGGAACAGTTCAGTCCCCTGGCGTGCGCACACCGCCGGCACAGCCGATGAAGTTCTCGCGGCTCCACACCACGGCCACTTTGTCGGGACACTCTGGAGGTTTGAGAGACACCATCTTATTCTGCCTGTAGGCCGGACGATAGCTCTGCTGAAACAGTCGCGCCAGCTCAGGGAGCAGCTCAAGCGCCTGGGATGACGTCATCTCAGGTCCTTGAGCGGATCCCGAAGTGAACATCGGCGTTAGCGCCCGTGAAGTCCGGTGGTCTACGGAGATGGTAAGTAGCCTATGTTTCAATCCGGGAGCCAAGGTATGTATGTGTGAAATTTCAGGCCAATCCGTTTGGCCGTTTAGGCATGATTGAGGAACAAACATCCAAACACACAAACATCCAAACACACAAACATCCAAACACACAAACTTTCACATTTATAATATTAGTAGGATAGGATACTCCAGAAAAGTCTATTTTTTTTTTTTTTTTTTTTACTAAAGCCTTGACCTCTTCTTGGTCAGGACCTTATAATGTCAGGTCCTCCTATCCATATCTTAGCATGGTTTCTCCTTGTTTGGGTTATTGAAGAACCTCAAGTTTCTAGGCCAGGACCTAAAGCTTTGGCCACTAGTTGTTTAAGAGTAATTCCATTCTATGGAGCAAAACCATACACTTGTGTTATTGTCTAAAAACTTAGTGAAACTTGAGTTGGAAGATTAAATCCATCCCAACCAGTTCTTGTTTCTAAAACTACCTCCACACACATTAAATAAAGATACTGTATCTAATGTGTATGGGAAGTCTAAAACAGTCCATAAGGATTAAAATATTTTTGCTCGACACAAGTTTTTGTATCCAATGTCAATGGAGATGGGAGATATTTTTCGTTATTGGTTCTTAAAGGAGAAGTTAGCCTGGCTTGGTTGTCAGGATCAAGTGACATCTTGACAAGCTAAAATTTATGATGGCACTTAAGTTGGCCATCCAGCTTTGACTGTCCATTACACATTCCTCTAGAAGCTATTTTTTGGTTCCACCATACACATACGTGCTTGGTTGAGCATTCATGTGTTCTCAAAAGGGCAAGGAGAATAAACTGCAGAGAACAAGATGATCTGGCGTGTTCACATCCAACTCACCAATCCTCCTCTCTCCTGACATCTCTGATCGAGGGAGAGTTGGGACAACCCCATAGTTGGTTGGCTGATTTCAATGAAATTATTTGGCTGACGTGTGTAACTTGTACGGTCATCATTAGATCAAAAAATTATGGCTGAATGTTTGGTCAATTGCTGTTCAAAATAACAAGAAGGTAAGTATATAAGGTATTACCTGCCTATAACTAAAGCCAAAACAAAAAGGTTGGGCAAGTAAACCCCAACAAAAAGGATACGCCCTTTTTGTTGGTTTACTCACTCAACCTTTTTGTTTTGGTCAATTGCTGTTCCTCTCAACCTTGAAATGGTTGAGCGTGTATCCTACTAATCCTACTAATATTATAAATGTGAAAGTTTGTGTATTTGGATGTTTGTTCCTCAATCACGCAAAAATGGCTGAATGGATTTGCTTGCAATTTGCCACATACATAGATTGTAACCTGGATTAAAACATAGGCTATTATTTAGCCTGGTAAATGACATGGTTTCACGGCTGCTATGCATTGATTTAAGTTCACACTACGCTTAAGGACCCTTGATGACGTCATCACAGGTCCGTGACCCGTTCTCTGATAGGATCACGCTATTGTGTGGGGGGAGCTAAATAGGATTGATCCGGACAGTGTGCAAGCCAGGGAAAATGGAGTGTAATGGAAGATCAGGAGAGTACAGAACATGCAGGCAGTGTGTGCGCAAGAGGAGTATATGGGGTGTGGAGTTTGTGTATGTAAGATAGGGGAACGTGGTGTTCGGGCTCTGATGGGGGGGCGAACTGTGGCAAATTTCAGCAACAGCCATTCAGTAGTTTTGACAACCAAGATGCTCGGATACTCACTCAAGACAAACCCTGCAATCCAAATTGCCAGATGTAGCAGAGCTTGATCTGCTCTCCATAGAGATGTACATACAGCTGGGTCTGCTGTGCATATGCACAGATGTACCAGAGCTGAGACGCGGACGCAGGCGGATCATTTCGGTAAATATAAGCAGCTCATCACCTACAATAACACACAGACGAAGTCGCGGGCAGAAGCTAGTGTGTTCATATACGGGAAAAGGGAATGAGCTGCTTGCAGTGGCTTATCAACACAAAATTAAGAATCGTGCATGTTGAAATCGCTCATACCATCTTTGTTTCCCAAAATCTAGACATCTCCATGGCTGATGATCCCACAGAAAAGTGGTATGTATGACCGGTGGTCATCTTATGTGAGTGAGGGGACCTATAGTCATTCTGAGTTAGTAACATGATGACATAGTAGATGAGGCTAGATGAAGACATAGGTCCATCAAGTCCAACCTATAACCCTACCATGTAAAAGGAAGGCAAAAAATACCCATAAGACAAATGCCAAATGCCCCATGTCAGGGGAACAAAATTTCTTCCCAACTCCAAATCTGGCAATTACTATAAAACCCGGAATCAACATGTCAAGTTGTGGTTCAGGTAAGAGCAGATAAAACAGGAGTTTTTGTTTGATTTTGTTTCACAAATGCTCATCCATAACACCCCCGACTTTGCTGAGCTAATCGAATTACATGGTCACTGGCCAGTTTAACCCTTTTAGCACAGTGGGACATATGGCGCACCCTTTCAACATTGTCAAATACACTGTCACAACATAGTCTTTCATCTTCTTGGCTGGATAAACATCCAGTATTCCGCAGTGCGGAGCTCAAGGACTAGCCAAAATTATTTGTTGAAAGACCAGAATAACAGATATATTTTTGTTTCGTTGTCACCATGGCAAACATAGCTCGAATGTCAATCTGTGTAAGCGGGGCCCGACAAATCTTTCAGTTCTTCACATGCCGGGTGCAACATAAGCAAAGAGCTGTCAGGATAGGTATGTAAGCTGTGATAAAGAAACAGTGTTTGTCTTGGCCTGCGCTGACTCGGAAGGTGAAGAGCCGAAATGTGTTCAGCAGACGGAATAGGCTCAGTCGCTAGTAAACTTTTTTACAAAAATATTGTCTTTATTCTGTACCGCTTGGGTTTTTGTTATTGGGTTCACATTATCAAATAGATGCAAGTCAGCAGAAAGGATTTTGAAAAATATTTGCCCGTTCTCGGCAACTTTGATGTCGTATCCGGTCAAGTGCTATAGAAACCCCAGGATGTTGTTATTAGATTATAAAACATAACACTCCTCGTAATGAGGGATGGGCCCGTAATAAGATGAGGTCACTTGTAATACCAAACAGGTTTTAGGGGTCTGGGTGCAATGTAGGACATAGAGCTAAACATAGCTTACAGTCCTATGAAAAAGTTTGGGCACCCCTATTAATCTTAATCATTTTTAGTTCTAAATATTTTGGTGTTTGCAGCAGCCATTTCAGTTTGATATATCTAATAACTGATGGACACAGTAATATTTCAGGATTGAAATGAGGTTCATTGTACTAACAGAAAATGTTCAATATGCATTAAACCAATATTTGACCGGTGCAAAAGTATGGGCACCTCAACAGAAAAGTGACATTAATATTTAGTACATCCTCCTTTTGCCTCTAGTCGCTTCCTGTAGCTTTTAATCAGTTCCTGGATCCTGGATGAAGGTATTTTGGACCATTTCTCTTTACAAAACAATTCAAGTTCAGTTAAGTTTGATGGTCGCTGAGCATGGACAGCCCGCTCTCAAATGATCTGAAAACAAAGATTGTTCAACATAGTTGTTCAGGGGAAGGATACAAAAAGTTGTCTCAGAGATTTAACCTGTCAGTTTCCACTGTGAGGAACATAGTAAGGAAATGGAAGACCACAGGGACAGTTCTTGTTAAGCCCAGAAGTGGCAGGCCAAGAAAAATATCAGAAAGGCAGAGAAGAAGAATGGTGAGAACAGTCAAGGACAATCCACAGACCACCCCCAAAGAGCTGTAGCATCATCTTGCTGCAGATGGTGTCACTGTGCATCGGTCAACAATACAGCACCCTTTGCACAAGGAGAAGCAGTATGGGAGAGTGATGAGAAAGAAGCCGTTTCTGCAAGCACGCCACAAACAGAGTCACCTGAGGTATGCAAAAGCATATTTGGACAAGGCAGCTTCATTTTGGAAGAAGGTCCTGTGGACTGATGAAACAAAGATTGAGTTGTTTGGTCATACAAAAAGGCGTTATGAATGGCGTCCAAACAAAACAGCATTCCAAGAAAAACACATGCTACCCACTGTAAAATTTGGTGGAGGTTCCATCATGCTTTGGGGCTGTGTGGCCAATGCCGGCACCGGGAATCTTGTTAAAGTTGAAGGTCACATGGATTCCACTCAGTATCAGCTGATTCTTGAGAATAATGTTCAAGAATCAGTGACGAAGTTGAAGTTACAATGGAGATGGATATTTCAGCAAGACAATGATCCAAAACACCGCTCCAAATCGACTCAGGCATTCATGCAGAGGAACAATTACAATGTTCTGGAATGGCCATCCCAGTCCCCAGACCTGAATATCATTGAACATCTGTGGGATGATTCGAAGCGGGCTGTCCATGCTCGGCGACCATCAAATTTAACTGAACTTGAATTTTTTTGTAAAGAGGAATGGTCCAAAATACCTTCATCCAGGATCCAGGAACTGATTAAAAGCTACAGGAAGTGACTAGAGGCAAAAGGAGGATCTACTAAATATTAATGTCACTTTTCTGTTGAGGTGCCCATACTTTTGCACCGGTCAAATTTTGGTTTAATACATATTGCACATTTTCTGTTAGTACAATAAACCTCATTTCAATCCTGAAATATTACTGTGTCCATCAGTTATTAGATATATCAAACTGAAATGGCTGTTGCAAACACCAAAATATTTAGAACTAAAAATGATTAAGATTAATAGGGGTGCCCAAACTTTTTCATAGGACTGTATGTCTGTGCATTGTGCAGATGTGGCTGGTGTTTTTGTAAAGTGTATAGATGCCTGTGCGTTGTAGCAGGGGTGTAGCTATAGAGGGTGAAGGGGTGAATTTGTTGGCTCTATCATCGTGGCATTAGTGGTTTCAGTTTCTATTATGGGACACTAGCCGACTACTACAACGGATCTGTGGCTGGCTCTATTATAGACACACTGTTATAGAGGCACTATGGCTAGCTCTCTTATGGAGGCTTGCTGACTCTATATCAAAGGGACTATCCCAGTAATATCATGGGGGGCGCTAACTGGCTGTTACAGGGGCACTTTGACTTGCTGTACCTCCAGTGCACTAGCTCTATCAATACAATACAAAAAGGCTTTATTGGCACAACCAAATATACATTTGGCATTGCCAAAGCAAATATTGGAGGGGGGTGGGTGGGCATGGAGTGGGTGGTTTGGAGGTATAGTAGTCTTTGGGGTCTCTTCGTTCTTGTTTCGGACATATGGGTATGGGCAGGCGTAGGGTGGTTGGGTGATTAGGTGGGTCGGTAATGGGGTATAATAGTCTTTGGGGTCTCATCTTCCCCTCCTTTGGTGGCAGGTGGACATATATTGGGCAGCAGTCTCCACAGTAGACTCCTCTTCTCCCAATAGGATATAGAGTTTCCCCTATCTCTGTTGTAAACACTGTAGCTGTCTCTCATAGGAGAACTTTTATTTGCATTATTCAATATTGAAAAAATTTGCTACTTTGGACTTGTTCTGTCCCCCCATCCAATCTCCATAGGTAAGGACCAAGGAATTTCTTAACTTGCCTCTCAGGCCCTCATGCTATCATCAGTCTCTGTGAGGAGGATGTTGTCGATGGTGAAGTATTTAATAGCTTCAGGCAGGAGCATAACTTGAGGGGGTTCAGGCCCAGAAGCCTTAGCGAACCCTTAAGATGTCTCTTCCCAATATGAAGAGACCAATACTATAAACAATACATTATAGTTGGGGGACCTGGTACAGATTTTGCACTGGGTCCCTGGAGCTTCCTGTTACACCTCTGGCGCCAGGCCATGGACAGAGAGGGGTTGTTGAGTCAACTAATCTCGATATGCCTGTATCAGTGTCAGATTGGGGTTCCTTAGGCCCAACAGATAAAATGACTGTACATGCCCACACTCTATCAATCTGTAGGAAATAGACCATATTTGCCTCCAAATAGCACTGTCTTCTGCTGGACCTGTGGGGCCTATTATTTCGTTATGGCCTGGACTCACCGGGGGTTCCTCTGGCACTCTTGTAGGCCAGTCTGACCCTAGCCTCTATGCATCTTGGAAGATGGTGGTTTGGATTGTACATCATGGAATAGGGAGAAAGACATTTGGACAGCTAAAGACCAAGGACATAAGTCCTGGTGGGACCCAGAATTCATTCAATATATTTTCAAGCCTAACATCTATAGTGATATTTTTTACTTTATTCATATCCTATCCCATCTGTCCTTTAAGGGTATTTCCTAAATTGTGGTGGAGCGTCGTAATTTTTTGTGAGTTCGTCTTGAATATGATCTAGAAATTCTGCCAACCATGTAAAATACTTTGTAGTCTGTAAAACTTCAGTGCAATGTTATTCCGGGATAATTAACCCCCATATTCTTAAACATTTGTCAGCACATTGATCCGTGTCACAAAGCCTCATATTGTCTGCATGTGGTCTGTGAGCTCCCTGTTCCATCTGGCGGCCAGACATTGGTAAATATCATTAGCAGGCTTCATATGACTGCAATCAGACCTGACCCTGACTGCAGCGCCCGACATTGTACCCAATGCTTGTAAGAATAACATAAGAGCAAAATAAGGCACCAATATCCAGGCCCCTGTGAGCCCCTGCCCCTTATACCACTCAAGAACAAGTTTATATGTGTGTGGTTGGTGAAGGTAACCTTTGTGTAGCCAGTCTTGAGCGTCTTGTCTGATGTTCAATATCCCGATTCATCGGCTTCTAGATGTGTACGCCTCTTGTTTCACTAATACTTGACCCTTTATTAGTATTACCAGTTATATGGTCAGCATGGGTAGATGAAAAATCTACTGCTAGGATTGGTTCATAAGTAGGGTTGAGCGATCGGGATCGGAAAAGATTGGATTCCGATCGGCGATCGAGTAAAATTCACAATCGCGATTGGAATTCCGATCCCAATCTTTTCCAGTGGAATCGAGGTCTGAGGTTATCTTAAGATTGGCTCAACCCTAAAAGTGACTTTTAACATAGAGAAACATTGACTAGGGTTGAGGATCAGATCGGAAAAGATTGGATTCCGAAAATGATCGGAAATCGGATTTGAAAATCGATCCTGAAATCTCAAGATCGGCTCAACCCTATTCATAAGCTTTAAAGCTGACAATCCCTTTTCTGGAAGCAGAAGTGTCCTGAGCGCAGTTGTCACTTCCTTTCCACCACTCATCGTTGAACTTACCATGGAAGACCATGAATTGGTTCCTCGGCAAAAAAATGGTACTTGGACTTGGCTATTTTTTACCAACAGCTATTTCCTGGAGAACCCCATATAAATGGTGCCTTACAACACTGCAATGAGTACAGGTGAAAATCAATGTTTTATATATATATATATATATATATATATATATATATATATATATATATACACTATGTATATATATATATATATATATACACACTGTAGATAGATAGATAGATAGATAGATAGATAGATAGATAGATAGATATTGTCAGACAAACCCTCGGATTTCAGAGGGATTGGCTGACCTTGTAACATGGTGGATTTAGTCATAACTGAAATTAAATAACCACATTGGACCCCAAAAGGGGGGGGGGCAGTGGTTTATGACCCTGGGACTGAACTATATCTGGACATTACATACTGTTCAGCCTCTGGATGTAGCATGGAGCCAAAGTGGAGGTGGGACAGGAACAGAGACTGGTGACTAAAATGTTGGCCCATACCTGTCGATATAATCAAATGGGTAGTGGGCTAATTTGTCTCAGGGCAGGGGTCAATTAAGGGGCCAATAAATTTGTAGTATATTCTGTAGGGGCCAATAAAGGGACAGTATACTGGTTGGGGCCAATAAAGGGGCAGTATACTGGGTGGTGACCAAAAAAAGGGGAATATACAGTACTATGTGGGGGCCAATATATGGGGAATATACTGTGTGGAGACCAGTAAAGGGGCAATATATTGTGTGGGGGCGAGTAAAGGGGGCAGTATACTGTGTGTGGGCCAATAAAAGGGGCATTATACCATTTGGAGGCCAGTAAAGGGGGCATTATACTGTGCGTTTACTAAGAAAGGGGATGTTATACTGAAGGGGAACCAGTAAAGGGAACATAACGCTTTGTAGGTTCCTGTAGAAGGGGTCTCCTACTGTGTAGGTGCTAGTAAAGAGGGACCTATACTGCGTGGGGGCTAGTAAAGGAGGTTTTACACAATGTGTAGCAGTGCTGTATAACATATGGAAAGGGGCAGCATAGTGAGGCTTGGATTTCAATGGACAAGGTAGTGTAGCATGCTGTATTATTTTATCCAATGTTGGTGCCTCTAACCTTCTGTTGTTGGATTTCAGCAAGACCAAGCTGTGACCGAAAATATACAGTAAAATAAATAGAAGAGAACGGAGCGAATAGAAGGCCAGGACGTGGCGGTTTTATTTAGAGGAGACAACCGAGCCTGGTGCATTGGTCTCTCTGTTAGTTTCGAGGATGAGCACATTTCAGACCTAGTTCTCTTTGTGTCCTCGCCAGACAGCAGATGGATCCAACCTGTACTTAACTTGTCTCTGCCTTCACTTGGCTTTCTGGGAATAACCATTATAATCAGAAGTTCACATCCATTTATTGGAAACATACCGCCAGCTTGTTAAAGAGATTATTGACTGTTGTGCGCTGTGATCCCGCTACGTCATAGGCTTTATTAAGATGGATTCCTATTTTTAGCTGCATAGCCCTCTAATACTTTGTTATTATCAGTGCCATATGTGGTACGATACTATTAACCCCAAATGTGAAAGACACAAACATAATGTGAATACGCATGTAATTCCAATAAACATTGGATCTACTACAGCATACTATGGCTGGGGGGCGCACACTGTTGCCTTACACCACTGAGGTCCTGGGTTTGATCCTGACTAGAGATGAGCGAACACTAAAATGTTCGAGGTTCGAAATTCGATTCGAACAGCCGCTCAATGTTCGTGTGTTCAAACGGGTTTCGAACCCCATTATAGTCTATGGGGAACAGATACTCGTTAAGGGGGAAACCCAAATCCGTGTCTGGAGGGTCACCAAGTCCACTATGACACCCCAGGAAATGATGCCAACACCTCTGGAATGACACTGGGACAGCAGGGGAAGCATGTCTGGGGGCATCTAACACACCAAAGACCCTCTATTACCCCAACATCACAGCCTAACAACTACACACTTTCCACATTCAAAAAAACCTCTATCGAAGTGGGAAAATACCTGGAAACCTTCTTTACTCCCCAAATGGATGGACACAAACCCCAATTTAAGCTCAACAAACAGTAACAACCACCCCTTTAAATCACGTTCCCCATGACAACCACAAATGGAATAGGCAATGGGAATTCCAAAAGCCCTCACCCTTAACTGTCATTTTGAGTGTGTGTGTGTGTGTGTGTGTGTGTGTGATGTGGTAAGACCTTCCAAAATTCACTTTTCTAGCCCTTAACATGAGCCCTTCCAAACAAAGTTACATGACCTTAAGCTGAGCTACCAGCAGAGATTGAGGCCCTTGGCATGAGTAGAGCCTTGCACCAGCAGTGTTTTTGGCACTTAGGGTGAGTTGAGCCTTGTACCAGCGTGTGTCCCTTAACATCAGGCGGGCCCTAAGTTCTGCGCTTTGCACAAAAGTTCCACATTAACTAGGCTGAATGGTACAAAGATTAGTAGGCCCGAGAACCAGGAACAGATCTTGCAATGGCTGTCAGATAACGCTTAAAGCACATTGTCCACCAGCCAGTCAGCCTCTACCTCCTCTTACTCAACAGTCTTGTCCTCCTTCCACCCAAAATTCCCAATCTTCCCAGAACAATAACCCCAACTGTCCCTGCTCCCCAGAGCTGTTCTCCCTTCCTTTGACTGTACCGCAACCTGCCCCTCCATTTCGCGATTCCACGGACCTAACAGACGAGTATCTGTGTCCAGATGCTCAAACACTAGAGTCTCCTCCATTCCATCTCCGGTCGATTTGGTGGCGGATGACCAGCAACCCACCCTCATCGACGACGATGAGACGCAGTTGCTGTCAGGGCAGCCAGTTGACATGCGCATTGTGCAGGAGGAGGAGGCGAGACAGGAGTTGGAAGAGGAGGTGGTGGACGACGAGGACACCGACCCCACCTGGACAAGGCAGATGTCAAGCTGGGAAAGTAGTGTGGATGTTGAGGCAGGTGCAGCACCAAAAAGGGTAGCTAGAGGCAGAGACATGTCCAGAGGCAGAGGTCAGCTGCTTTGCCGAAGCCAGGCCAGACCCGGAATGTCCGAAGATGTTCCCTTTTGTACCCAGCCCAGAAAAACTCCCCCATCGAGGGCACGTTTCTTGAAGGTGTAGAGTTTTTTCAAGGAATGCGCCGAGGACAGATATAGTGTCGTCTACACAATTTGCCTCTCGAAATCGAGTAGGGGCCCTGAGAAGAGCAACCTGTCCTCCACTTCAATGCACCGTCATTTGGAATCCAAGCAATGGAATCAGTGGCAGGCAGCAACGGCAGGACAAACGTCGCCCGCCGTTCATGCCACTGCCTCTGCTCACAGTGCTGGCGATGCACTCCAGAGGACGAGCCAGGACATCACTTCATCTGCCTCCGCCACTTTGTTGACTTCTCCCTCATCCTCCCCTGTTTCTGTCTTATCTCCTTCTCCTGCACCATCAAAGGCACCATCAGGCGCTTCTTTACAACAACCCACCATCTCTCAGACATTGGAGCGCCGGCAGAAATACACCGCTAACCACCCACCCACGCAAGCCTAGAACGCCAACATCGCTAAACTGCTGGCCCAGGAGAGGTTGGCGTTCCGGCTTGTTGAAACTCCCGCCTTCCCGGACCTGATGGCAACTGTGGCACCTCACTATGCCGTCCCTAGCCGTCTCAACTTCTCCCGGTGTGGCGTCCCCGCCTTGCACCAGCACGTGTCACTCAACATCAGGTGGGCCCTTAGTTCCGCGCTTTGCTGCAAGGTCCACTTGACCACCGACACTTGGACAAGCGCCTGTGGTCAGGGATGCTGCAGTGCTTATCTTTAATGACAGGCAGGGTGAATGTGGTGGAGTCTGTTCCCCGGGTGCAAACTGGGGTGGCCTATCTCCTCTCCCAGGCCAAAATTCATGGCAGGAGTAGACTGAAACCCTACGACGCTGCAACCTCCACCACAGCTACTAGCGGCAAACGCTAAAACACTGGTGTGGGGAGACGTCAGCAGGCGGTGCTGAAGCTCATCAGCTTGGGGGACAGACAGCACAGTGCCTCCGAGGTCAGGGATGCCATCCTGGCTGAGATGGCATTTTTTTTTCCCTGCTACACCTGGGGCCTGGCATTTTTACGCCTGTGATAATGGCTGGAACCTGGTAGCGGCTCTGGAGCTTGCCAGCCTCCAACACGTTCCATGTTTGGCCCACGTCTAACCTAGTGGTGCAAAGTTTTTTAAAAACATACCCAAATGTACCGAAGCTACTGTTGAAAATGCGGCGCTTGTGCGCCCACTTTTGCAAGTGCACAGGAGTCGCTGCTAGCCTAAAAACACTCTAGCAAGGCCTACATCTGTCCAAACACAGGCTGTTGTCCGTCATTCACACACGCTGAAACCCTACAATACCATATCTTGAGCAGGGTGTGTGAGCTGCACAGACCTTTGATGGAGTTCCATCTACAAAACCCAAGGGTTCCTCAAAGTCAGCAACCAAAGTTTCTGCACCATGAGTTTCCAGGGGTGGCAGAGTTATGGCTAGGGGAAGAGGCATGGATAGGGATGATGTCTAGGGGCAAAAGCAGTGTGGATGTGGAGGCAAGCTAAGCAGGAAAAACTGGGGGTACAAGCTAAGGCATGGACTGGGGTGATGTCTAGGGGCAAAAGCAGTGTGGATGTGGAGGCAAGCTAAGCAGGAAAAACTGGGGGTACAAGCTAAGGCATGGACTGGGGTGATGTCTAGGGGCAAAAGCAGTGTGGATGTGGAGGCAAGCAAAGCAGGGAAAATGGTGGCTAGAGGCAAAGGGATGTCCATAGGCAGCAAGGGCAAAGATGCAAAACTCTCCCGTTTCAAGAATTTTCCTGACTTGTTTCCCCACAAAACATTCCTGGGAGGAGGGCTGAAACACCACCCTCCTCCTCCTCCGCTGTTAGATTGACCCCAGCTACGAGCTGAAAACGCTGCAACACTGGTGTGGGGAGACGTCAGCAGGCTGGGCTGAAGCTCATCAGCTTGGGAGACGGACAGCACATTGCCTCTGAGGTCAGGGATGCCATCCTGGATGAGATGGCAATTTGTTTATCCCCGCTGCCCCTGGGCTCAGTGGGTGAGAGCAAGCGCAGGATAATCGTCGTTTGGCCTGGCGGCCACTGCCTCTTCCACTGTTGACAGGGCTGGCGCTGCAGTCCAGACTAGGAGCCAGGACACCTCCACATCTGCCTCTGACACTTTGGGGAGTTCACCCTTATCCTCACCTTTTCCTGCCATTTCTCCTTTTGCCCGCGCCATCATGCGCCTCTTCCCAGCAACTCCCCATCTCCCAAGCCTTTCATTTCATGCTAAAGTACAGCGCAACCCACCCACATGCCCAAGGCTTCAACGGCCTCATCTCAAGAAATCTGGCCCAGGAGATGTTGGAATCCCGGCTGGGGGACACTCTGCCCTTTTTGGGCAGAGTGTCTACTGCGCCACCGCACTGTGCCGTCCACACCAGCACTTTCCCCCAAACATGAGGCGGTCCCTAAATTCAGCGCTTAGCCCTAAAGTTCCATGTGACCAGTTACGAATGGACAAGTGCATGCGGACAGGGACGCTAACTTTCAATTTGGGCACAGTGGTTGAATGTAGTTGAGGCGTGGACCGGGTCGCAAAATGTGGTGGCCTGACTTGTCTCCCCACACAACATTCCTGGGAGGAGGGCTGAAACACCACCCTCCTCCGCTGTTAAATTGACCCCAGCTACGAGCTGGAAACGCTGCAACACTGGTGTGGGGAGACGTCAGCGGGCCGTGCTGAAGCTCATCAGCTTGGGGGCCAGACAGCACACTGCCTACAAAGTGAGTCATGCCATCCTCGATGAGACGGCAATGTGGTTTTTGCCACTGCACCTGGGCCCAGGCATGTTGTCATGTGTGATAATGGCCGTAACCTGGGATTGGCTCTGTAGCTTGGCAGCCTGCAACATATTCCATGCCTGGGCCACGTTTTTAACTCATTGCTGCTAATCTTTTGAAAAAGGTACCCCAATGTTCCTGAGCTACTGGTGAAAGTGTGGTGCTTGTGCGGATAGTTTTTAAAGTGTATAGTTGCCGCTGCTAGCCTCTATGCACTCCTACAACGCCTGTACCTGCTGGAACAACGGCTGTTGTGCGACGTCTCCACACTGCTGGCACTAAACATATCATGTGTTGAGCAGAGTGTGTGAGCAGCACAGACCTTTGATGTAGTTCCAACTCCAAAACCCTCGGGTTCATCAAAGTCAACTCCCTCAGTTGCTCAACCATGAGTGGCCATGGGTGGCAGACTTATGTGAAATCCCATCCCATCCATTGCACTGGACACGAAACATTAGCATGCGCTCAGCACAACTTCGGATATGGCAGATGCGTTAAGCAGGGTGCAGGGTACAACACAGACCAGGCCCGAGCACCAGGAACAGGTGTTAGAAATACTGCAGCATCTGCCATTTCCTTCCAATTTTGGGGTTTTGGACCCGCCACCGACTTGTCTGGACCTAAGTGGGGATCATGAGACACAGTTGCCATCAAGGCAAGCTGTGGTCATGTGCGGTTTGCAGTAAGGGGGCAGTGCGCAATTGGAAGAGGAGTTGGTGGATGACGAGGCCACCGACCCCACATGGACAGGGGTGATGTCTAGGGGCTAAAGCAGTGTAGATGTAGAGGGAAGCTAAATCAACAAAAAACCTGGGTAGAAGCAAAGGCATAAACTGGGGTGATGTTTAGGGGTGAAAGCAGAGTAGATGTGGAGGGAAGCTAAGCAGCAAAAACAGTGGGTAGAAGCAAAGGCATGCAAAACTCTACCCTGTTGGAAGACTTATTCCTAGGTCTGGAACACGTTAATGGCCCCCCTGGACAAATTACTGCCACTCAGGGGCCTAGTGTCACCAGGAGGGACAAGTATAGGCGCATGTTGTGGGAATACCTGGCCGACACCAGCTCTGTCCTCTCCGATCCCTCTGTGCTCTACAGCCTAAACTTATTTTCTCATCTTTTTTTCTGAACTGCACATCTCTTGCCTGCTTCCTTTGGGATCTTAGAAATGGTGGTCCACTTCCACAGATGGTAACTTCAATAGACAGTGTAACGGGAGTAGCTGAGGGATCGCTGTCTTAACCACTTTTTGGCACAAAATTAACTTCCAAAGCCAAATATGGTGCAAGTATATGATGCAAGGACACCTACACACCTATCTCTGACACATTGGGGAGTTCACCCTCATGCGCCCTTTTGGCCTGCACCATCATGCGCCTCTTCCCAGCCACTCCACATTTCCCAAGCTTTTCATTGCAGGCAGAAGTACAATACAACCCACCCCCATGCCCAAGCCTGTAACAGCCTCATCGATAAACTGCTGGCCCTGGAGATGTTGGTGTTTGTTTATGCTTCTGGAGACCCAGGCCTTCCGTCAGCAGATGGCAGCTGGGGCACCTCCCTATGCTGGGCCTAGCCGTTACTACTTCTCTTGGTGTGCTGTCTCTGCCTTGCGCCTGCATGTGTCCCATAACATCAGTCGGGCCCAGAGCTCTGCGCTTTGCTGCAAGGTCCACTTGACCACCGACACATGGACAAGCGCCTGTGGTCAGGGATGCTGCAGTGCTTATCTTTAATGACAGGCAGGGTGAATGTGGTGGAGTCTGTTCCCCGGGTGCAAACTGGGGTGGCCTATCTCCTCTCCCAGGCCAAAATTCATGGCAGGAGTAGACTGAAACCCTACGAAGCTGCAACCTCCACCCCAGCTACTAGCGGAAAACACTGTAACACTGGCATGGGGAGATGTCAGCAGGCCGTGCTGAAACTGATCAGCTTGGGGGACAGACAGCACAGTGCCTCCGAGGTCAGGGATGCCATCCTGGCTGAGATGGCATTTTTTTTTCCCTGCTACACCTGGGGCCTGGCATTTTTGCGCCTGTGATAATGGCTGGAACCTGGTAGCAGATCTGGAGCTTGCCAGACTCAAACACGGTCCACGCATGGCCCACGTTTTCCAACTTGTTGGTGCCATGTTTCTTTGAAACCTACACCATTGTGCCTGATATACAGGTCAAAGTGGGGCCATTTTCGTAAGTGAGAACTAGCCTCTGCTAGGCAGAAAACATTCAGAGCACACTCCTCTCATCTTCGCACCGTTGGCTGGCGGAGGAAGACGAGGGGGTTGGAGTGGCATCTGATGTCCCTATCCCACATGAGGCTAGAGGGTGCACTTCAGTGCATCCCATTGCTTCACCACAAATGGTGTGAAGGGGAGTGGAAAATGGAGGAAATGGAGAGTGACCCTTACAGTTGGGGCCAGCAAAGGCATGCCAAGTAACACACTGGCACACATGGCTGACTTCATCTTGGGTTGCTTTTCAACACATATTTCACATCATGAAGAACAAATAATACTGGATTTTTTCAAGCCTCGAACCCCGGTCTAGGTCTAATGTCTGTTCCTTTCTTATATTAGGGGAGAGGGAAAAAAAATTACTTCAGTGATACGTTTAGCGTACATAGACTGACTATTAATGTGTATCCCACTTAGTGTTGTTAGGGTTACACACCGTCACAACCTGGCTAAAGCTTCTATAGCTGTTAATAAAGTCAACATAACTTTACGGTATCCAAAAAGACAGCTGGTACCGACAGAGAGCAAGACAAATGTCACCCAAAGCTGTGAGCTCTGAACACCCACAGTGACTTTGACGTCATCATCATTATAAGGGAGCGGGTGGTAATAAATAACTTGGCAGTGCCTAAAACCCAAAAAGCTTATACAACTATATTTACATTAAGATACACAAATGAAACTTTTCAGTAGCATGTCATGAGACAAGCTGATAAGCTCTTCCTTTGTGCAGTGCTATTTGAAAGTTAAACGCTGCCTTTATTTTAATTCTGGAGAAGGTGCAGACATTAGATTTAGAACATGTTGTCTTCATTGTCCAAATCCTCTATATAGGTAACGTGTTTTTCGGGCCGAGCTGTCTGGGAACGAGCTGGTGCAGCACTGACAACCTGGGTGAATATGGCAAGAGCCTGAGATGTAGGGTGAATGAATCCCCAAATTATTTGTGGAATTCCCAGTGAGACAATGGCACTGTATACCAGTAGCAAAAATTGTGGGTGCACGTAACCCCCATATATTCTTTGAATTCCCAGTCAGACAATGGCACTATATACCAGTATTAAAAATTGTGGGTGCACATAACCCCCATATATTCTTTGAATTCCCAGTCAGACAATGGCACTATATACCAGTATTAAAAATTGTGGGTGCACGTAACCCCAATATATTCTTTGAATTCCCAGTCAGACACTGGCACTATATGGCAGTAGCAAGAAATGAGGGTATTTGTATTCCCAATATATTCTTTGAATTCCCAGTCAGACAATGGCACTGTATACCAGTATTAAAAATTGTGGGTGCACATAACCCCCATATATTCTTTGAATTCCCAGTCAGACAATGGCACTATATACCAGTAGTAAAAATTGTGGGTGCACATAACCCCCATATATTCTTTGAATTCCCAGTCAGACAATGGCACTGTATACCAGTATTAAAAATTGTGGGTGCACATAACCCCCATATATTCTTTGAATTCCTAGTCAGACAATGGCACTGTATACCAGTAGTAAAAATTGTGGGTGCACATAACCCCAATATATTCTTTGAATTCCCAGTCAGACAATGGCACTGTATACCAGTATTAAAAATTGTGGGTGCACATAACCCCCATATATTCTTTGAATTCCCAGTCAGACAATGGCACTATATACCAGTATTAAAAATTGTGGGTGCACATAACCCCCATATATTCTTTGAATTCCCAGTCAGACAATGGCACTATATACCAGTAGTAAAAATTGTGGGTGCACATAACCCCCATATATTCTTTGAATTCCCAGTCAGACAATGGCACTATATACCAGTATTAAAAATTGTGGGTGCACATAACCCCCATATATTCTTTGAATTCCCAGTCAGACAATGGCACTATATACCAGTATTAAAAATTGTGGGTGCACGTAACCCCAATATATTCTTTGAATTCCCAGTCAGACACTGGCACTATATGGCAGTAGCAAGAAATGAGGGTATTTGTATTCCCAATATATTCTTTGAATTCCCAGTCAGACAATGGCACTGTATACCAGTAGTAAAAATTGTGGGTGCACATAACCCCCATATATTCTTTGAATTCCCAGTCAGACAATGGAACTGTATAGCAGTAGCAAAAATTGTGGGTGCACGTAACCCCCATATATTCTTTGAATTCCCAGTCAGACAATGGCACTGTATACCAGTAGTAAAAATTGTGGGTGCACATAACCCCCATATATTCTTTGAATTCCCAGTCAGACAATGGCACTGTATACCAGTATTAAAAATTGTGGGTGCACATAACCCCCATATATTCTTTGAATTCCCAGTCAGACAATGGCACTATATACCAGTATTAAAAATTGTGGGTGCACATAACCCCCATATATTCTTTGAATTCCCAGTCAGACAATGGCACTGTATACCAGTAGTAAAAATTGTGGGTGCACATAACCCCCATATATTCTTTGAATTCCCAGTCAGACAATGGCACTGTATACCAGTATTAAAAATTGTGGGTGCACATAACCCCCATATATTCTTTGAATTCCCAGTCAGACAATGGCACTGTATACCAGTAGTAAAAATTGTGGGTGCACATAACCCCCATATATTCTTTGAATTCCCAGTCAGACAATGGCACTGTATACCAGTATTAAAAATTGTGGGTGCACATAACCCCCATATATTCTTTGAATTCCCAGTCAGACAATGGCACTATATACCAGTAGTAAAAATTGTGGGTGCACATAATCCCCATATATTCTTTGAATTCCCAGTCAGACAATGGCACTGTATACCAGTATTAAAAATTGTGGGTGCACATAACCCCAATATATTCTTTGAATTCCCAGTCAGACAATGGCACTGTATACCAGTAGTAAAAATTGTGGGTGCACATAACCCCCATATATTCTTTGAATTCCCAGTCAGACAATGGCACTATATACCAGTAGTAAAAATTGTGGGTGCACATAACCCCCATATATTCTTTGAATTCCCAGTCAGACAATGGCACTGTATACCAGTATTAAAAATTGTGGGTGCACATAACCCCCATATATTCTTTGAATTCCCAGTCAGACAATGGAACTGTATAGCAGTAGCAAAAATTGTGGGTGCACGTAACCCCCATATATTCTTTGAATTCCCAGTCAGACAATGGCACTGTATACCAGTATTAAAAATTGTGGGTGCACATAACCCCCATATATTCTTTGAATTCCCAGTCAGACAATGGCACTATATACCAGTATTAAAAATTGTGGGTGCACATAACCCCCATATATTCTTTGAATTCCCAGTCAGACAATGGCACTATATACCAGTAGTAAAAATTGTGGGTGCACATAACCCCCATATATTCTTTGAATTCCCAGTCAGACAATGGCACTGTATACCAGTAGTAAAAATTGTGGGTGCACATAACCCCCATATATTCTTTGAATTCCCAGTCAGACAATGGCACTATATGGCAGTAGCAAAAATTGTGGGTGTATATAGCCCCAATTCTATTGCTAGGGGACTTGCAGGGTATTTCTGAGGTGAAGGTGGGGGGGCACACCGTTGGAACGGGGATTTAGGGTGTATATATGGGGTATACGGGAATACACTGTCAGTGTGTTCCATTCAGGATCCTGGGAAAGCTGGGTTGCGGCGATTGAGCCCGTCAGTGCCACGTTACACTGACAAGCTTCTCCCTGGAATTGAAGTTATATGTAAGCCCAATATATTCTTTGAATTCCCAGTCAGACAATGGCACTATATGGCAGTAGCAAAAATAGTGGGTGTATATAGCCCCAATTCTATTGCTAGGGGACTTGCAGGGTATTTCTGGGGTGAAGGTGGGGGGGCACACCGTTGGAACGGGTATCGGGGGTATATATCGGGTATACGGGAATACACTGACAGTGTATTCCATTCAGGATCCTGGGAAAGCTGGGTTGCGGCGATTGAGCCCGTCAGTGCCACGTTACACTGACAAGCTTCTCCCTGGAATTTAGCTCTTATAAGAGCTGTTGGTTGTCTTCTCCTTCCTATCCTAGCCTGTCCCTGCCTACCCAGAATCTAAGCCCTAGCTAGCTGGACGGAAACCTCCGTCCCCGGTGAATTGCAAGCTCAGAATGACGCGAAGCTGGGCGGCGCTGTTCTTTTAAATTAGAGGTCACATGTTTTCGGCAGCCAATGGGTTTTGCCTACTTTTTTCAACGTCACCGGTGTCGTAGTTCCTGTCCCACCTACCCTGCGCTGTTATTGGAGCAAAAAAGGCGCCAGGGAAGGTGGGAGGGGAATCGAGTAATGGCGCACTTTACCACGCGGTGTTCGATTCGATTCGAACATGCCGAACAGCCTAATATCCGATCGAACATGAGTTCGATAGAACACTGTTCGCTCATCTCTAATCCTGACCAGGGGATAATATGTGTCATGTTTGTAGTCAGTAGGGTCATATGGAACTTGTTGTGTATGTAGGCCAATCATTCCCAACCGTATCATTGCAAAAATTGTTTCCAGTCTTAAAGGGGTATTCCCATTTTAGCCAAACATGATTGACATGGGAATATACAACCCCTTCTCCTAACCACCAGATTGGGAGTAGGTAAGGGCAGCGTGGCTCAGTGGTTAACACCGCAGCCTTACACCGCTGGAATCCTAGATTCAAGTCCAACCAAGGACAATATGTTCCAGGACATTGCATGTTCTGCCCATGATTTCATGTGTTTCCTTCTACACTCCAAAGACATATAAAAAACAAAAAACTTGAGAGTCTTCAGTAGATGATACCTTTTTTAATGGCTAACTCATAATGATGTCAGAATATAACGTTTCGAAGCTATTTGGCTTCTTCTTCAGATATAACTAAGTACAATTTCTGAAGGATGCATATTTATGTACAAAAGGACACAGGGATAGGATTTCAGGAGGGAGGGGGATGAGGAGAAGAGGCTTATTAGTATAAACATGTAAACAATTCACAATTCCCAGGTTCTTATCTTTATGGCTGTCTTAGTTCAGTGATTTCTATAGCATGAAGACATACTGATAGGGAATGTAGATTGTGAGCCCTATATGGGACAGTGATTGACAATATCAATAAAGTGCTGTGGAATACAATGTCACTATATATATATATATATATATATATATATATATATATATATATATAAAATTTTAATATTGTCGTGCGATGTTGAAATGTAATTTTTGTGTATTGTGAGACCAATATAAGGTAAGATAAGATAATCCTTTAATAGTCCCACTCTGTGGGGAAATTTCACGGTGGGAACACGGTGGCTTGCGGGGCCGAGGCCTTTGGAGTCCTGAGTCTCTTATGATCGCTGAGACCAATCATTCACATATATCCTGATTCCTTACCAGCAACCACTGAGACCTTTGATTAGTCCAAATAGTCACATGAGGCTCAAGGCTTCTGATGCCCTGACGGCAGACAACAGTGTGCCAGGGACAGGTGAGTATGCTTTTATTTTTTTTATATCCCACTGACCACCCCACAGATTGCTCCAAATCCTAGACAACCCCTTTAATAATGACAGTTTTCTAGCATAAATTAAAAGAGATATGTTGGGTTAAGGTGTTTTTGCCCCAGCCCTTGCCCTTGATGTATAATCATCTTTGGCAGAAGAAAAGGCTTTGCATGTAAGGTACACCATATTATCACAAATCTACACCAGAAAACTGGAGTGGATGTATTGATGAGTTCCCCAGTATGTCTTAAGTCTGTTTGTGACCAGTCCACCTTCACTTTACATACGATCCAATAAAGCTTCTATAATTCACGTGCTGAGTCCCTTCTGATCACTTGAATGGTGGTTCTGAGCCTCATGTAGTGATGACACATGTAAATCTTTTTTAAGGAGTATATTTCCTTCTCAGTTTATCAAGTTGAGTTATTTTTTACATAGTCATCTATGGATAGGGGATGGAGGAGGAGGAGCCTGCTACAAAAGGCATACTAATAACTGCAGCTTCTACACTGAGTGAATCTACGAGTGAGAGTACCCTTGTGATACCTCTATTTCTTCAAGACAAGATCACTGCACAGAATGAGGCAATAAATCAGTTAACTGCCTCCTTCTTCTCCTTTCCTCCCCATAGATTTCTTTGTGTAAACTGGATATAGGTTTGACTCTATGTAAATAACAGACAAAGTGAAGATAAGGAGGAGAACAATTTAAGTGGAAAAGGAAACCTATTTCCTTACTAAGTTATAATACAAAGATTCTTACGTTGACATGTTGTTAGGGAATTGCTAGGGAAATAATTCCTCAGTAGCTGCTGAACCCTGGAGGAAGGGGCACAAGAGACAATGAGCCCTGGTCTGAAACCCCCCACTGTCCCTTCCTGCTTGCCGGTCCTATCCTAAGTGATAGGTGACAACTTGGAGACGATCCCTTCCTACATACGTGACACAAAAAACGCAGACAAGACAAACAACAACAAAGGGAGGTCAGCTAGCCAGGGGTCAGTAACAGTCGAGCAATGCAGTGTCAAAATCGATATCCAAAAGAGTAGTCAATAGGGAAAGCCGGAGGTCAAGAATCAGAATACAAGAATAAACAGCAAGAGAAAGGCCAGCACGCACAAGGCAATAGCAAGCATCAATGTGAATGTGAGCCAAGAATAAATAGGGAGGATGAACCTGCCCTGAACCTGATAGGAAGGCAGGCTTTAAATCACAGGGAAAAACAAAACTAACTCTTAGAGGAGCAGAGGGAAATGAAGGTGAAGGAGACGGGTGTGGTGGAAAATCAATTAACTAGGTGAAGGAATAGGACAGTGTTCAGACAATGCAACCAAAAACTCTAAGCAAGTTATCAAACTGCACACACCTCCTGTGCCGCAGCAAGCGAGCAGAGGGTGGCGCGGAGACCTGAACAGGCAGAGATGTTACACATGTACTATTCATTATGAAAAGTTGTTTTATACGTTACTAGAGGGGTTTCTTATATAGAACCCCTCAGTCTCCAGTGAATCCTCCATCAATTTGCTGCGGCAAAGATCATCTACAACAGGCATGTCTAACTTTGGAGGACCCAGCATGTCGGAGCTGACCATAAATTTCAATGAGAACTGTGTAATACTTCATTATTCCTGTGGT
This sequence comes from Leptodactylus fuscus, assembly GCF_031893055.1. NCBI lineage: Eukaryota > Metazoa > Chordata > Amphibia > Anura > Leptodactylidae > Leptodactylus > Leptodactylus fuscus. The sequence continues at coordinate 223,603,728 of NC_134267.1, read as the reverse complement.
GGTGCTGTAGAGAAATGAAATATTTGTTGTCAGGTTTGATTACAGATTACAGTTGATCACTGAAGATTCTACCATCGAGGGGACTTCACACCAGTTTAGTATCTTAACAAAAAAAGAATTGTGAAATGAGGACAACCCCTTTAAAGGGATTCTATCATTAAAATGCTAGTTTTTCTCACTAACACGTAGGAATAGCCTTAAGAAAGGCTATTCTTCTCCTACGTTTAGATGTCTTCTCCGCGCCACCATTCGGTAGAAACCCCGGTTTTCTTCAGTATGCAAATGAGTTCTCTCACAGCACTGGGGGCGGTCCCCAGCACTCAAACAGCACTGGGGGCATCCCCAGTGCTGTGAGAGAAATCTCCAGCGCCGCCTCTATCTTCATCTGGAATGGCCTCTCTCAGGGTCTTCTTCCGCCGCTGGGTTCAAACTTCTACGCATGCGCAGTCGGCTCTGCCATCCGGCCTTGGGCAGAGCCGACTGCACATGCCCGTGGCCATTTTTTTGTGGCCGTTTATGTGAGCATACCGCGCATGCGCATTACGCTCCTGTAGTTCAACGGAGTACGCTCGTGTAACCGGCCACAAAAGAATGGCATGTGCAGTCGGCTCTGCCCAAAGCCAGATAGCAGAGCCGACTGCGCATGCGTTGAAGTTTAAACCCAGCGGCGGAAGAAGGCGCGGAAATGCCGCCCCCAGTGCTGCGAGAGAACTAATTTGCATACCGAAGAAAACCCGGATTTCTACCGAACAGCGCCACAGAGTAGACATCTAAAGATAGGAGAAGAATAGACTTTCTTAAGGCTACTCCTACATGTTAGTGAGAAAAAATAGCATTAATGATAGAATCCCTTTAAGTCAGACAGGACTACACAGGACTTTTTGTGAGTTACAACACGTATGATCACAAGTGTATAATTAAATGTGACGTCTCGGCTGACTTTGGCAATGAGGGCACTAAAGTATGTGTAACTTCTCATTTGTTCATCTAATGGAAACAAGTTATGATTCAACACCCTCACAATGTATTGCAGGACCCGGCTTTATGGCTTTCGTTATACGGCAGACCTTCCCGAGAAATCCATTTCCTGTTATGAAATATTTTACACTTCATTTTCCGTATAAAACCTCTGTTCTCTGAAATGTTATTGGTCTAACCTCTCCTGCTCATAATACATGTGTCTGGACACAAATCACTCCGAACCGCAAAGTCTGTTCAAAAAACTAATGAAATCGTATCATTTCAAAATTGAGACCAAAAAGTACGGATCCTCGTACCCAGACGAAGCAGAAACGGCTGTGGGACAAATAAATCATTGTACACTTCCTAACAATTTGTAGGGGATAAGAGAATTTTGGTTAATATAAAAATGTTGCTTATGAGCCGGCCGTGTCCGTGTAACAGGCAGAGAGAAGAGCTAATTCACAAATTTCCACCAGCTATGCATCTCATTCATGGTGTTGCATGAACGGAGGTGCTGCAGCAACCTAGTGGAGGAATACAGGGAGGGAAGGAGTTGCAGTTGGTCACAGTTGGGTATTGTCAGCTTGGCTAACCCTCCAGCACTCCTCGTGTCTGGCTCAGTGATGAGGAGGCCTGCAATGTGGAAGATGGTGTTAGACCTGGTTCATTTCTGGACTTGGGTTTCCGTTCGGGAGTCCACCAAACGGAAACCTAATCCATATAAAAAAAGCGGTTACCTTAGTAAACCCATGGACCCCATAGATTATAAAGGGGACTGTGTGGTTTCCGCATGAAAAATGCTGCTTTTTTTCTCTGCATTTTTCATGCAAAGAGGGGAACAGAATGACCCTAACGGAGATGTGAACCGGGCCTTAATAGTATTCCCTGTAGTAAGACACCCTGAGCCTGATGGTGGTTGGAGTGCCCTAACAGTCTCAGCCCTGCACACTGGTTCCAAAAAGTCAGCAGGGCTATGACCCATCTCCTGACTACTTCAATGACTCGTCTCTAACTTGTAACTGACAGTTGTTTGCCTAAGGCCCCATTCACACTGGCTAGAGACTGCATATTTTGATCCTGATTTTGATGTGGGAAGCTGTCAGAAGCCGCGACAGTCACGGCTTCCCGCTCCGGAGTAGGCCCAAATGAATGGGCCTAGTCCGGAGGGTTCTGTCACGAGGCGGACGCGCGGAATCCGCCTGAAGAAAGGGCAGCTCGCTTCTTTTTTCCACTAGCGGGTAAAATGAAGGCTAGCGGTCTGCATAGACCTCTATTGTAAGGGGGCGGATTCCCCTCTTGCCTTCACCCGGACTAGGGAGGGAGAGCCCTGTCTATCTCCTCTTAAGGAAAAAAAGGTACTCTCAGTCTCCTTCCCCTAACTAGATTAACCTAAGTCAAGAGTACCATCTTCTGCTCATCTTCAGCCTAAATGGTTGGTTAACCATTAAACAAACCAAAAGATGGGATGAAGACATAATCAGAAGACATGGGTCAAAACTAGGTGGTTGGACTGCAAGTACTAGGTGACCAATTCAGGATGAAAATACAATGCAGAGATGAGTCAGAGTGAAGAGACATTGCATTACATTTTGTCTAAGCGTCTTAGTGGTGACAGTCTTTCTACAGTCTTGCACTTGTCAGAAGCTCCATGATTGTGGTTAGGTTATTTTCTTCTGCATGCAGTGGTCCTGTATAGGGTTGAGCCGATCTTGAGATTTCAGGATCGATTTTAAAATCCGTTTTCTGATCATTTTCCAGCCGATCACGATCGTGAAATTTGCTCGATCGTCGATCAGGATCTGATCTTTCCCGATCCCGATCATTCAACCCTATTAATGATATATACATGAATAGGGTTGAGCCAATCTTGAGATTTCAGGATCGATTTTTAAAATCCGTTTTCTGATCATTTTCCAGCCAATTGCGATCGTGAAATTTACTAAATCGCCGATCGGAATCTGATCTTTTCTGATCCCGATCGCTCAACCCTAATAATAACCTGTCCACAATAAGGACATCATGGCTGGGCTTCTCACAAGTGTCAGACCATAGAACGTTCCTGCATTCACGACCAACGGTATTGATGTCAATAGTATTCACTGCTTACAATGGCAACCAAATGGGAAGCTACGAAAGTCAATGGGTGATCACTGCAGGAACAAGTCCAGATTGGGGTAGGTTGGAGAGAGTACAAATATACTGTAGGCTACACATATCTGATCACTTTATAATGGGCACTTGTGGATAGTTATGACAAGAAGGCCCAAATATGGTTGATATCCCACATATACTGGTATGACTTGAGCCTAGTTCACCTATCCTAGGTATGGGATTAGTAACCCCCTATCCACTTATAATACAGGTCTCTTCATATGAAGCTGAAGAGTCTATGGGGCAGGTATTACTGCTACCTGCCCGCTCCCCTTGATTCTTGAATTGTAATGTCATCACAACTTGTGACAAATTTGTGGTACCTACAAAAATCTAAAAAATTCTGTAAAAACATATAACAATATTTTGGGTTTTGACTTGACGCCACTCACACGGAAAGGTTTATTACTTTCTTTCTTATTGCTTCCTTCCTAGCAGGCAGACATCTGAGCATGATACAATTTCGGTGTTCTTACGCTCACTGGTTTTCAGTCACTTCTGCTTTCTTCTGGACAATTTATTGCTTCTAGAATTAAAGCTTATTAACGCTTCAAAACACAAGGAGATGGTAAAGGATCCTGGAACTTTTACATTGTCATCCTATTATGTCTGTAGGTTAATTCCGTACAATATCAAGGTATCTATGGGGTGTTTGTTGTTCTTATATCGATTCACGCTGGCTAGCCATATCTCCGTTCGATGTCCTGACCAAAGCTTGATCAAGTAATTTAGTTTTTTGGTACTGTATAGTCATAGTTATTACACAACCCTAGTTAGGTACATGATTTTTTTTACCAAACAGTGGTGTGACTACCGGGGTAGCAGCAGTGGTGGCTGCCACAGGGCTCGGGACATTAGGGGGCCCGGCGACAGCCGCTGCGTTTTTTTTTTTTTTTTTTAATAGGCCATTACCGGCCTTATTTATTTACCTCTCCTGGCTCTGGGCAGGCTTGGGGCCTACTCATGTGACGTCCCTGATGTCACATTATTATTATTATTTATATAGCACCATTAATTCCATGGTGCTTTACATTTGGGCACATGACTGGGGCCTGCGTTCTTATGCATCGCGATGCAGGCCCCAGGTCACATGATATCCTGTATGTCATTGAACATGGCCGCCATCATCGGGGTGTGCGTCGGACCCCAGGGAGAGGTAAGTAATAGAGATGAGCGAGTAGTATTCGATCGAGTAGGTATTCGATCGAATGCTACGGTATTCAAAATACTCGTACTCGATCGAGTACCACTCGCTGTTTGAATACAAAAGTTCGATGCAGAACCAGCATTGATTGGCCGAATGCTATACAGTCGGCCAATCAACGCTGGTTCTTCTCCTACCTTTAGAAGTCTTCTCCGTGCAGCTTCCCCGCGGCGTCTTCCGGCTCTTCCGGCTCTTTATTCACTCTGCCAGGCATCGGGCCTGGGCAGAGCCGACTGCGCATGTCTGCTTGTAGTGCGGGCATGCGCAGTCGGCTCTGCCCAGGCCCGATGCCTGGCAGAGTGAATAAAGAGCCAGAAGACTCCGCGGGGACGCTGCATGGAGAAGACTTCTCGGAGGATCCAGCCCGACCCTCACTCGTGGACTTGGTAAGTGTAATTTGGTTGAACATTGCCTACCCCTGAAACGAGCATTTTCCCCCCATAGACTATAATAGGGTTCGATATTTGATTCGAGTAGTCGAATATTGAGGGGCTACTCGAAATGAATATTTAACCTCGGACATTTTACTGTTCGCTCATCTCTAGTAAGTAATAGTGCTTTTTATGTTCGTATCCTCCCTTGTGTCTCCGATTACTATACTCTAGGGTCTGAAAAGACCCCAGTGTATCATAATTGTTCATGGTTGTCCACAATGGGGCATAATACTGTCTTCAAGGGCCACTATGGGACATCATACGGACCCATTATAATTTATGGGGTCCATGTGGTTTCATTGCTCACCCCTTTTTAATGTGTATAGTTTCGGGGGGTCCCCAAGCGGACTCCCCAGACAGAATACTGAACACAGACGTGAATCAGGCCTAAGTGATCTAAACCAAAAAAAATAAATAATCAAATAGTGGAATAAAAGTATTCAACCAGTTCGTATCTCCTTGTCAAACCTATGTGTCTCCATGGTGACAGACTACACACAAATCCTGTGTAGTCTGATACTATAGTCAATCTGTTTTTTTAATTTATTTTTTCCTAATCTGTATTGTATGTCAGAAACTAGTAGACTAAAGATGGAAGGTAGTATGACTGCAGGATCAGACTACAATGGGCTTATTTGTAGTCTTTAGTCATGGAGACACATCAATCTGCATAAGAGCTGTAGACACAGAACAATAGGATATTTACAAAGTTGACTCTATTCTTATACTGGCTACATTGCGGTAATACAAAACAGCTGAAAAGGGGAATATATAGGACTGATGGAGCACTATAATAGAAGTGAATGGAGTGGGGGTTACTCACGCGCATTGCCGTTCCATTTTTTGTAGTCAGTGTACATCTCGGCAGTCAGACTCCCATTGATCCCATTGAACCCTTATCATCTAGACTGTTTAAGAGGAAACTCCTTTTTACAAATACATCAGTAGGCCACAATTGGGATGAGCATCACTAAAACAGGAATCTCAAGACCCCTGTTCCTTTTTACCAGAAATGCCTGATGTATTCCAAATATATCAGGACCCTTTTCATTGCTAAACGCTATACTTGACTGTTTTTGTCCATCTCACAGGTTTTAATAGGGTATCAGTGTATGCCCAGCTGGGGCTCCATTTGAGGTTCTCCTCAGTGGGATCATATGGTCCAGAGGAACTGGGAAGTTGCCGTATATACTCGAGTATAAGCCGAATTTTTCAGCACAGTTTTTGTGCTGAAAAAGCACTGCTCGGCTTATACTCAAGTCAGCAAAAAAGGAGGGGGGGGGGGGGTCTATGACCAGCTGCAATATCAATGTATAGAATCTCCCATAATGTAGTGGGGAAAAAAAGAAGCTTTAAAAAAATAAATAAAAAAAAGTTGTAAATCCCTCCTCTTTCTAGAATACATATAAAAGTAGAAAATGACTGTGACACACATACACATTAGGTATCCCTGTGTCTGACAGTGCCCAGTCTACTGAATATAGGGGATCTGCAGTGCTCCTGTTCTGTCGGGAAGGGGTTAATAGGAGCACTGCAGATCCCCTATATTCAGCCAGACTGAATTCCAAGTGGGGGAGGGGAAAAAAAAAAACCCAGTCCTCAAGCTCAGGGAAGGGGCAGACAGACAACCAAAACACCCCCTCCCCTTTCCCAGCACCTACTGCACCCAAAAACTCCAACCATTTTAATTTTTTAAATTTTCCAGTAGTTGCTGCATTTCCCCCCTTGGCTTATACTTGAGTCAATAAGTTTTCCCAGTTTTTGTGTGGTAAAATTAGGGGCCTCGGTTTATATAACAGGTCGGCTTATACTCGAGTATATGCGGTAAGTCCACCATTCAGAAGACCAAACCATCATATTTTTATATAATATCCTGTGGAGAGGTGGTATTTTTTTTTTTTTTTTTTTAGAGGGGAGGGTTGGGGGGACACCACTTTAGTAGGGTTAAAATATGACTTCATCTACATAAAAAAAAAATCCATGCTAGGATCCTCAGCCTGTGTAATGTAAAGTTTCCCCATCCGACTTCCTTTATGTCATGAATTCATCACTCATGTGTCTACCTGTACAGGTAAAATTTCATCCTAAACCATTCACCCTGAGAAATGACCCGTCAGCCTTTCACCTTCTCTTCTCCCCGAGGCATCTGGTGTCTGTTGTCTAGATGAGACTGTAATAAATGGCTCACAGTCACATTCTCATTTAACCCCTTCAGGACAAAGCCAATATTGACCTTGAGGTAATTTTTTTTTTTACATTTTTTCCTAATTCAGACCGGGTGCAGATCTGTGTCGGAGTTCCTGTTTGTAGACTCCATTGTAGAAAATTGGTAGAGAAAAAAAGCCTCATTATAGTAATTAGCTAGTCTATAGCTGTTATAGAGGTCCGGATTTCCAAAAATCACACACATTATTGTAAGCGGCCATTTTCTCTTGGCCAGTGGGTATGCACAGTCTGCTCTTCCCGAAGCCTAGAAGTTACAAGCCACCGCCAGAAGAAGAGGATGAAGAAGACGCTGCTGATGAAGATGGAGGCGGTGCTGGAGAGAGTTCTCTCGCAGCATTGGGGACGCCCCCTGTGCTGTTTGAGCGCTGGGGCCCATCCCCAGTGCTACGAGAAAACTCATTTGCATACCGACAAGAACTGGGATTACTGTGGAACGGCGGCGAGGAGAAGACGGTGAAAGGTAGGAGAAGAGTAGCCTTTCTTAAGGTTATTCCGACGTGTTGTATGATAGGATCTAGAGATGAGTGAGTAGTATTCGATCGAGTAGGTATTCAATCGAATACTACGGTATTCGAAATACTCGTACTCGATAGAGTACCACTCGCTGTTCGAATGTAAAAGTTCGATGCAGAACCAGCATTGATTGGCCGAATGCTATACAGTCGGCCAATCAACGCTGGTTCTTCTCCTACCTTTAGAAGTCTTCTCCTTGCAGCGTCCCCGCGGCGTCTTCCGGCTCTTCATTCACTCTGCCAGGCATCGGGCCTGGGCAGAGCCGACTGCGCGTGTTAGCTTGTAGTGCGGGCATGCACAGTTGGATCTACCCAGGCCCGATGCCTGGCAGAGTGAATGAAGAGCCGGAAGATGCCGCGGAGACGCTGCAAGGAGAAGACTTCTCAGAGGATCCAGCCCGACCCTCACTCGTGGACTTGGTAAGTATAATTTGATCGAACGTTGCCTACCCCTGAAACGAGCATTTTCCCCCAGATAAACTATAATAGGGTTTGATATTCGATTCGAGTAATCGAATATTGAGGGGCTACTCGAAACGAATATCGAACCTCGAACATTTTACTGTTCGCTCATCTCTAATAGGATCCCTTTAAATACAGTCTGACTTATAGATGAGCGACCAAAATGGAAGTTCTAGTCCAGCTCTTTTAAGGGTACCTTGCTCAACTTTTTATGCAAATAAGTTCACTTTAGCATATTTATTTTTACACAATTTCTTAGCAGTTCCTGTATGGTGTATAAGACTCAGTAACCCTTCGTTCACATCTGGGTTGGTATTCCATCCGGGGGAGTCCGCATGGGGACCCCTGTATGGAATACCAAACGCAATGGCAGGCCCCCATTATAGTCTATGGGGTCCCTGTGCTGTTACTGCACAGCACTTGCAATTGCGTTTGGTAGTCCATTTGAGGGGGGGGGGGGGGGTGGTCCCCATGTAGACTCCCCAGACGGTCCCCATGCAGACTCCCCGGACTTAATACAAACGCAGATGTGAACCAATCCTTATAGAGGGAAAGCTATCACAAAAAAACTAAATTTATCTTGATATTAAAAGAAAAAAAGAAAAAACATACAAAAATAAAAAATTGTGTACAACAAACAGTAAAGTAACAGTAAAGTCCAGGTTATTGGTGAAAAAAAACAAACACAAAAATGGTTTGAATTGCCCAAATATTTTTTTTATTTTTATATATATGATAAAACTGCATGTACCAAAAAAAACACAAACAAACAAAAATGTATCTGAACCAGGGTATACTGGCCCGCTCATGTAGTGGTTAAGGAGACATAGTATCCCGTCTGACTCATTTATATTTTTGCAATGGCTCATGTGTGTGACCATGGTTCTAATGTATCCTGAATATGGCAGTAATATGATCTTCACACATTACAGTAATTGACGATGTGTTTTAAAGCATGCAGGAGTTTCTCATAACCCAATAGGAGGCATTTCTGTTTCCCATTGAAGTCAATGGCAGACTATAAAAACCACATGTAAAAACCACAAGTGCGGTTTCCTGAGAACAGTCCTGAGAACATTTCTTATATTATTTTGTTAAAAGTATTTTTATTTTTGTGGTGCATGAGTGTAAATAGACCATTATTTTATTTTCCACTCGTAGTACCAGTATTCACCACTAGAGGCAGCATTTGTTTTCCATATATACTGTACAATAAAACCATAGAACCAAAATACAGTAAAGAATTTTTTGAAAAAATATTTCAGATTAATTAATATCAGAGAGTATATTAGTGGCCTAGAGATGGTGAGGCTGCCGCGGCTTATGGAGTCGTGATTCCACCCAGGACTTCACATGAATGGTGATCTAACTGCGACTTATAAAGGCCGCTCACATGGTGCTGTATGATCTGATTGTTAGTGGCATGGGTAATAAAGCATGGTTAAGTTCACTTTGTGCTCTTGCTCAGCCCTCAGGCGCTCCGAGCTCGGATGCTTTTTGCCAGCCTCTTGTGTTGGTGTTCTGCTTTGCAAAGCTTTACATTAATATTCACATTGACATAGATTGTAGATCCACGATAGATGTAAAAAAATAGTTGTAATAAATCTAATCAGGTTTTTGTCTCAGTTTTTCAGTTGGATTATTGTCTATAGGGTCAATAAGGGGCAGTGACTATATAGCAGTATATTTTATGTACATTGGAGCAGTATTATAGTTAGAGTTGAGCCGAACTTGAGATTTCAGCATTGTTTTTCCATTCGAACCCGATCCCGATCTCAATTCCGATCCTAATGCAAGTCAAAGGGATTTTTTTTTAATGATTGAAGATCAGATTTAAAAAAACAATCCTAATCACTACACAGCATGGAGTCCAAAAATTGAACGCTTTAATTTTTGGACTCCACGCTGTGTAGTGATTTTAAAAAAATCCACTGGCTACTTAGTCCCCCCGGTGTCTGCTTACCTGCACAGATCCGCTGCCGCTCCCCGTTCTTCTCGCTCCTCTTCTGAGTGTGGGCGGGTACAGGGCGGGGAGACATGAGTGCATCGCTCACATCTCCCCTCCCAGTACCCGCCCACACTCTCCTAAGCCACAAGTCCCGCCTTCTCCCACCATCTCTAACACTAGCCTAGGGAGGCAGGGGCGCGCACGGCATGTGTGAATTAAGGCATATGAATGAGAGAGTAGAGGGACGAGAAGAACGGGGAGAGGCAGCGGCAGTGGATCTGTGTGGGTAACTTGAGCGAATTCCATTCCCGTTCTTTTTTTTCTAGGTGGGATCAGAACCCGATTGCGATCGTGAAATTTACTTGATCGCCAATCAGGATCCGATCTTTTCCGATCCCGATCACTCAACCCTAATTATTGCATATTATATATAGTATATATGATATTCTTGTACATAGGGGCAGTATTATAGTAGTTATATTCTTGTACATAGGAGCAGTATTATAGTAGTTATATTCTTGTACATAGGAGCAGTATTATAGTAGTTATATTCTTGTACATAGGAGCAGTATTATAGTAGTTATATTCTTGTACATAGGAGCAGTATTATAGTAGTTATATTCTTGTACATAGGAGCAGTATTATAGTAGTTATATTCTTGTACATAGGAGCAGTATTATAGTAGTTATATTCTTGTACCTAGGAGGTAGTATTATAGTAGTTATATTCTTGTACCTAGGAGGTAGTATTATAGTAGTTATATTCTTGTACATAGGAAGTAGTATTATAGTAGTTATATTCTTGTACATAGGAGCAGTATTATAGTAGTTATATTCTTGTACCTAGGAGGTAGTATTATAGTAGTTATATTCTTGTACATAGGAGCAGTATTATAGTAGTTATATTCTTGTACATAGGAGGTAGTATTATAGTAGTTATATTCTTGTACATAGCAGCTGTATTATAGTAGTTATATTCTTGTACATAGGAGCAGTATTATAGTAGTTATATTCTTGTACCTAGGAGGTAGTATTATAGTAGTTATATTCTTGTACATAGGAGCAGTATTATAGTAGTTATATTCTTGTACATAGGAGGTAGTATTATAGTAGTTATATTCTTGTACATAGCAGCTGTATTATAGTAGTTATATTCTTGTACATAGCAGCTGTATTATAGTAGTTATATTCTTGTACATAGGAGCAGTATTATAGTAGTTATATTCTTGTACATAGGAGCAGTATTATAGTAGTTATATTCTTGTACATAGGAGCAGTATTATAGTAGTTATATTCTTGTACATAGGAGGTAGTATTATAGTAGTTATATTCTTGTACATAGGAGGTAGTATTATAGTAGTTATATTCTTGTACATAGGAGGTAGTATTATAGTAGTTATATTCTTGTACATAGGAGCAGTATTATAGTAGTTATATTCTTGTACATAGGAGCAGTATTATAGTAGTTATATTCTTGTACATAGGAGCAGTATTATAGTAGTTATATTCTTGTACATAGGAGGTAGTATTATAGTAGTTATATTCTTGTACATAGGAGGTAGTATTATGGTAGTTATATTCTTGTACATAGGAGCAGTATTATAGTAGTTATATTCTTGTACATAGCAGCTGTATTATAGTAGTTATATTCTTGTACATAGGAGGTAGTATTATAGTAGTTATATTCTTGTACATAGGAGGTAGTATTATAGTAGTTATATTCTTGTACATAGGAGTAGTATTATACTAGTTATATTCTTGTACATAGGAGGTAGTATTATAGTAGTTATATTCTTGTACATAGGAGGTAGTATTATAGTAGTTATATTCTTGTACATAGGAGCAGTATTATAGTAGTTATATTCTTGTACATAGGAGCAGTATTATAGTAGTTATATTCTTGTACATAGGAGCAGTATTATAGTAGTTATATTCTTGTATATAGGAGCAGTATTATAGTAGTTATAATCTTATACATAGGGGTAGTATTTTAGCAATGTTATTGTTGTACATGGGGGCAGTATTATATTTAGAATATAATATGAAAACTGTTTCTTTCTGTGATAACAGAGAAAAATTCTGAACAAGTAAAATGCATAAGTAAAAGCAACTCTTCCTCTTCCGTATCTTTTCACCATCTCTCTTAGGTTCCTTGTTCCATCACTTTAAATGTCAGTTGTGAGTGAAGTTTCTCTTTAAAGGTCAAGAAATCTCATAGACAAGCTGAGTGAGTCTGTGCGGAGTTATGTTATATTATTATATGTAATCCTAAGCATGGAAAATGTAGCCTTGTGCAAAATATAATACTTAGGCTTCAGTACATTACGTCAGTGCATTTCAATGGTAAATTGTCACTATTTTTATACTATTTTTCTTCATTAATGGTTCCTATGACACCGATTTCTTCTGGTCATCCAGAGCCTTGAACATTATCATATAATGACCACATATCATTGTTTTTGTCTGTCCTGATCCTCTGTTCTAAAGCCTGAGGATCAAATTGCAAAGTTATGGACTTAATAAGAATTTCTTACTTTCATATTGTTGCAGTTAGGTTTGTGACACCCTACTATTTTAGGGCAGTGAGGCTGGTTGTCACTATTAGGTGGGGGTGTCTAGTGTATTACACCTAATTTTGGGCGTTACTGCAGTCTCAAAGTGTTTCATGGATTGTTCCATGATTTTTCTTTGTAGTACATACATATAATCCCTCTGTATGAAGTTGGAGTCATCCTTGGGATAGGTCATCATTAACTTAGCCTTGTCAACATCCGGTCCGTCCATCAACAAACTGCTCACATTGGTAGAGGTGATCACATCAGAGCCAACTCTCCTTCACAGGCCATGTGATGTCATGTTCATTGGTCAAATGGCTTGTTTGAAGCTCAGTAGTATGGAAACTATACAATATATAGATGTTCAGTGTTCTAGCCGTTAGATCCCCACCAATCTGATATCAATGACCTTCCTAAAGACAATCACATTAAAGCTGGCAATATACCCAAGAGCAAAATGTCCAAACCCAACAGTATAATCTGCAGAGTTCTCCATAAGGAAATCTGGTGGACCCATTGTATACAAATGGGAGGGTTATGGATCATAATTGATCTTTCCGAATCTTACCAAGGAGGTAAAGGTCTCCCTCAGCATCAGTTTATGAAGAACAGTGCAGTCAGGAAACTTTTTCTTCTGGATTTTGGATACAATCGTGGATCCATGTTGACAGTGACAGTGTACTATGGCTGTACTCGCCTCTTGTGGTGCCGTGTGCTGGTTCCAGTCCTTTCTGAATATGGTAGTGCTTGTAGCAACATTTCGGTAAGAGTCCTTTTTCAACTTCATGGTGAATTTAGAAGCAGCAAGTCGCAGATACCCCACCACGTAAAGACTTAACACCCTTTCACGTCTGAGGTAATGGCTCTGTGTCACTTCTTCTCTGTATAGGATTGTGTATCCTCAAAAAACAGACACTAAGATGGCATGTAGATGGAGTCAGGGGGCGCTATTAACTCGGGATACTTAGATATAAGCCCATCTACTGTAGCTGAAGACAGGCTTCTTGAGGTCTATGAGCCCATAGCTGAAAATAGGACTATGATCCCAACTAGTTGAAGATAGGCTTGTTGAGACTTATAAGCCCATTTTGCCATAGACAGACTGATTGAGGTCTATGAGCCCATTTAGCTGAAGACAGGCTCATTGAGGTCTATGAAACCCTCTGGCTGAAGACCAACTCTTGGAGGTCTATAAGCCTATCCAGCCGAAGACAGGCTCATTGAGGTCTATGAACCAATCTAACCAAAAATAGGTTTGTTATGGTCTATGAGCCCATCTAATTGAAGACAAGTTCGTTAAGCTCTATAAGCCCATTTAGCTCAAGACATGCTCGTTGACATCTATAAACCCCTGTAGCCAAAGACCAGCTCATTGAGGTATATGAGCCTATCTAACCAAAGACTGCCTTGTTGAGGTCTATGAGCTTATCTTCGTCTAATGTCGTGTCTCCAAGGAGAGGTAACAAAGCCGATGGGGCATAATGCTCAGCAAAGGGGTTCTTAGCACCTGTTGGGGGGTTGGAGATCTTAGCCCTTGAACCCCGATCAATGAAAACTTGTTAAAAGTCAAAGGTTTTATATAAGGAGACATACTTTTTAGGAAAGGAAAGCCTAGCCACGACTCTGATGTTCTATGCTATATTTTTCAGCGTGCATTTACAACCTCACAGTCCTGGCTATTGTTACTATACAATTTGGCAACTAGGAATTTGAGAGTAAAGCCAGAGCTGGGCTGCGAGGGGAGTGTTCTGTATCTGAGTGCAAATCTCTGCTACCAATGAGTGATAACAGACAGACCTGTACTGGTCCCTGATCCCTGGTCTGGTCTACACCCTCATATGGAGTGAGGAGGAGGAGGAGGCGGTGGTAGGGAAAGGCTGGAAGGGAGGAGAATCAAAAGAAAAAGTATTGTGAAGAGGTTGGAGGAAATGAGACAAGTCTATCAGACTCCAGGCTTTCTAGCAAATATTACAGTGTGTGTCTGGGAACATTCTGCCTGCTCCACAAGCCCTGGACGCTGACGCCTGTCTGCTTTTATTTAAGCTCCTTCCCATTCATTCAGCAAACCCTTGGATAACTCTTTTCTGCACGGTTCGAAGGATTTTGTGTTACCTGTGCAACAGCATGACAGTCTATGGATAAAGCTTCGCCTATGGTTGCAGGAGGGGTTCACTTATTTATCACCAACTTTGCAGAGTTTGGAAACAGTATACAGAGAAGACAGTGACTAATTCTCTCCAAAAAGGTAGGATACGGCTACTGTGTCACTTCCAGATGTAGCAGAGCTGAGTTTGTCATAGGTCTCTATGGGCAGCATTGCTTGTGTGGGGACTGTCTGAATGAAGATAATGTCGAAGGTTCATTTGTAGTCCCGTATAAGGTTCTGTTCACATTAGCATCACAGCTATTGTTTATAATATTTTATAGACAAACTTTATTGACTTTGATGAGGTCTGATATTTGAGGAATCCTGATGGAAACCTGGGCAGAACCCATTAATGTTTGTGAACAGAACTTTAAAGGGGTAGTCCCATTTTAAGAAATTGTGGATCAGGGATCATTGCAGATCGATGGAGGGTCCAACCGCTGAGACCCCCACTGGTCAGGAAAACATGCCCTTAAAGGGTTGTTTCCAGCTTAAGAACTTATCTTCTATCCACAGGAATGGGGAATGGTCAGTGGGGGTCCAGCTACTAAGTACCACATTGTTAGGGGCCAAAGGGGAAGTTTTGTTCCCCGTTCTGAATGGAGCAGTGGTCGGGATGGACGTGCACCACTCCATTAGTTTCAATGGGAGAACCAGAGATAACTAAGCACTGCACTTTGGCTATCTCCAGCACTCTCATTAAAATGAATGGAGCTTTGCGTGGCCACCAACAACCACTGCTCCCCTTTCTCCTGATGAATGTGGCTCCTCGGTTGGATCCCCATTGATCTGCAAATGATTCCCCATTCCTATGGATAGAGAATAACTTCTTAAGATGGAACTACCCCTTTATGGTCATATTTGCCATTAACCCTAGGTTTTCTGCTATGGTCTTTTGTATGATGTGCTGTGGATCTAGACGTGAACTATCACCATTCAGTGGCATCTGGTGTCGATGTTGATTCACCCATTGGTTACCTAATTTATATAGCACCAACATAGTCTGTCGGACCGTACATAAATGCACATACATCTTTCTCTGCCTACACTAAAAGCTCACACCAATGTTGATGTCATAGGAAACCAAATACTCAATGTTTTTGGATTGTAATTGGGGTACCTAGAAGAAGCCACACAGACATAGGAAGAACACTTAAACTCCATGATATTTTGTCCTGGTAACCAGTGGTTAAATGTATTATGAGTCCTCTCCGCCCTCTATACCTTGTAGCCACTAGGATCGTCTTGTGATGTTTTTGGTCAGGATGTTTTTGAAGGAAATCATAATAACATGGTTGTGAAGGTTTTCTAACAAATACATTCTGAAGTAATAGCTAGGGTTGAGCCGATCTTGAGATTTCAGGATCGATTTTAAAATCCGATTTCTGATCATTTTCCAGCCGATCCCGATTGTGATCATGAAATTTGCTCGATTGGCGATTGGGATCCGATCTTTCCTGATCGTTCAACCCTATTTATGATATATACATGAATGGGGTTGAGCCGATCTTGAGATAACCTCTGAGCTTGAACCCGCCGAAAAAGATCAGGATCGGAATTCCGATCGCGATCGTGAAATTTACTCGATCACCGATCTTTTCCAATCCTGATCTCTCAACCCTAGTAATAGCTTTAAAAAATATTATATGTATCCACAGGATGCAGCCAAATGCAAAAACTTTGCAAAAAAACTCTAACTTTGCCAAAATGTTGCTAGATTTGTGCCAAAATAATGTTATGTATGTATTCTTAGCCCCCATGTTACCTTGCCATTACCTGTTAGATGTGTTGTCTACTGCCTGCTGGTGGGTTATCCATAGTGATGTCACATATGAGCTCAGAAATAGACACAGATATGAGGATAACCATAAAATTGTTGACCACCATTCCAAACATTATTGCATGAAGATTAGAAAACCATCAGAACTTTGCTTAGAACGGAGCCAGATCTTTCCATCTATGGTCCACTTTATGTTCCACTCTACGCCTCCTCCCCAATCCTCCACAGTTCCAGCTGCTGTGTTTTCTGCGACGTAATCTCATTGAGGATGTCCAGACATCCCGAAAAGTCCCTGTTCCTTGGTTTGTTATTGTAAGCTGGTTGCCAGTTCCTGAACACAGCTAAAAGACACAGATATGGTGGCATGTTAAACAAAAAAAAGAAAAAATGTAAAAATTCTAAATATTTCAAAAACTTCAACTTTTGGAATGTGTTTAGAATTTTTTTTTAATTTGCTGGTTGTGACCTTTATAGAGAGTTGAGCATGTTTGGGACGTACAAGGTGTTACCTGAACTTTTCGACTGGTGGACATCTAGGGAGAGTCATGTTCTTGGATCACCAACTCCCTAGAAGGTCATCTCCATCATGTCTGTAGGATGTTTAAGTTCTTTCAAATGCTTTTTTCTTAATTTTGATTCTTATTTCTAATGTTTTTGGTTTAAGATGGTCTTTGAACTATCTAAATGTAGAAATGTTGTTGTAGGAATCACCACGTAAAGAATGGACAAAGCTTGGAAATATTAAGTATATGCTTGAGATATTGAATGACACCACTTGCAATGGCTGTTAGACTGACAGCTCTTCCTCCTGGCCACATGCACACTCAGTTTATCATGTTTTCTAAATGGCAAGAAGAGGTTGACCCCCTGTCAGATCCCTCTGATGGGTCTTATCTCCATGGATAACAAAAAAGTGTACATGGTGAAAGTCAATGTCTCAGTTCTTCTTTCCCTTGACGTCATCTGTAGGGGAGAGTCAGGACATCCTTACACGCATTAGATAGATGGCCAGTTTCACCAAAATTGGCATGTTTGGACAACCTTTATTTAATGTGTATGGATGCCTTCAATGTCCAGATCCAATACTTAGCCTATCCACCCACTAGGAGCTAGTGCCTTATAAGACATCAGAGTCTGGGCTCCTTCGCTACGCATGCAACCCTAGAACTAAGTCCCAAATTTTTGTAACTTTTTACAAATTACATTCTCATCGATATGTGTATATTTCACTAAATGCTATAAGTAAATAAAATAAAATAAATAAACCCCTTGTGAATACACTATGGGTATTCAAGACCTTAAACATATGCTTATTAAGTCCAGACGGATTGGTTGGAAAGTCAAAAAGTTCGTGCGGGTTTAGTAAGTGAGAGGGTCCACATGTCCTTTTTCTGTGTGATGCCCTGAGCAGGATCCATCCAGAGCTGTTAGTACAGAAGATTAAGTTGCACTCCGCTGAGAGCTTTTGACCCTTAGCCAGTTGATTGGCTTAGCATCTCATTAAAGAAACACTCTGGCAGGAAGACATAGGGTCATTGGCTGGAAGGAGCCTCCACTGCCAAGTAAGACTTGGCCCTCGTATTACCAAAAAAATCAGGGACTTCTATAATGAATATATATTGGTTTTGCTAGGGTTGCCCTTTAATTGATATCATTAGGTTGGGTTTTGTTGTAATTCATCCCATTCTAGAGACGAAGGGCCCTTTCTCCATCTAAGGCTGAACTTACATGACCATGCTTTTACGGTACGCAAGTTGCTGATCAGCAACACTAGTTGCTGATCATCAACTTACACTCCGCAGATGTCCGTGACCTGCCGCACTCGCCCATAGAGTTCTATGGGCGAGTCCGTGCAGTGCCGTGAATTGCGGCCATTACGGACATGTTCTAAAAAGTGCGGACCTTGGTTGCGGCCCGGCACACCACGGATAAAATATCCGGTGGTGTAAGAGGCCGCATTGAGTATAATGTGTCCGCAAATGGTCTGCAATTGAAAACCCTCAATTGCGGACCATTTGCGGACTTAAACTACGGTTAGCTACCAGCCTTACTGTCCTGCATATAAGATGTGACTTATCATCTAAGTACAAGAAAGCTTCTTCATTCAGCTGATCGGTGCGGGTCCCGGTGTCGGATACTCACCTATCTAATATTGATGGCCTATACTAAGGATAGGTCATAAATATCCTAATTCTGGAAAGTCCCTTTAACTTAACATGCCAAGAGAAAAAATTTTGGTCAAAAATTTGGTTGACGTAGTCCATTACCGTGATATTGGTAACTTTGCAGAAGTTTTCCTTGTCTCACAAATCTGTGCCCCTGCGCTGTGTGATATAGTCTCATGTCTTTCATTTGTTTGTGTTAATGGGCAGGCGTTCGGGGCAGGCAGGCATATGAATTACTTTTTGTTCTACACCACGTGTGCTACGAGACTTAATAACCTTCAGAAGCTGTTAGAAAAACTTGCTGGAGAACTTGGGACTTTACAGAAGGTTTCATCCACTCCCTCATTCCTTTCCATGCTGACACATACTCACACACACTTTTTTTTTTTTTTTTGCTGCTTCTTTATCAAGATTTTGCATTTTTTACTTGTTGTTTGCTTCTGTATTTAACCACGCAATGCTTCGACCACAATGAGGTCATACTGCGGGTGGACAGGGTGTTCTTACCACATGCTGATGTGTTACTCAAGAAAAGACTTGTTGTCCTTCATTAAGAAAACTCAATTTGAAAAACATTTCATAGACATGTCAAAAAATTAGTGGGACCCCAAAGCAAAGGCTCCCAACACTGCCCCAGTCGGTGGCCAGCACACTTGAATTTCTCTGCTGAGATCAATGATCTTCCAATCTCGGTCAGTTGTGGAAATCACCATGTTGGTAGCTGGTCAAAATCAAAGAGATCCGTCCAGTGTTAAGCTGGATTTACACCACTTCCCATTGACCTGCCCTTTCTTGCCACTGATTCCGCGGCAGAATCCGCCACAGAGTCCACGGCACCAACACTCCCTCCCGACTAGGCCCATTCATTTGGGCCTAATCTGGTGCGGAATGCCGCGACTGGATGCCGGTGCACTGCACTGGCATCCACTCACACCTAGCTGTTTTTTGGCCTCCACCTCAAAGTCTGGTCCAAACAAACCTGTGTGAACTCAGCTCTAGAATGGGCCACCAGAGTACCAAAGGATCTTCTGGGAGGCTCAGACTCTTATCACAATAATGCTTAAGCAGATACCAACATTTGAAGGATACTATGGTCTATTTCTTGTGGTTGTTGGAGAATGGATCCTAGAGTCATTTTATCCTCAATCCGTCACTGGATCCAGCTTTTGTTAAAGGGGTTAAAAAATATGGGCCAAATAACAGGTTGCATGAATACAAAACACTTCCTAATATATATTCTGTTTAAATTTGGCACCGTTTATTTGATTTATTTTCAGCTCATCAACTGTAGCTGTGCTATTCCATTTACAAGTTCACTACCCCTCCCTGTGAGCAGTGCAGCCAGCAAATGAACAGTGAGGATTTAGCAATGCTGTGAATGTATTCGCAGATCATTTTGGAAGCTGAATAACCCCCTTTAAAGGCTGTAGTCCTAAGTGTTTGTCCGTGAGCTATGTTTTTTGCTGCAGAATATTTACAGTAGCAGCAAAGTGTTTGAGATTTTACCAAATCTCATCCACACGCTTCAGAAAAAATCTGCTTAAAAAATGGGCGGAAACTGACCCACGGTGTAGGTTTTAAACCTGTTTGTACTGCAGATTTATTCTTTGAAATTTCACTTCTTTCCATATGAAGGGTCTGGGGATAATATATAGAAAAAATGACAGAACAATCTACATATTCTGCAAAGGATTTTTTGGTTTCTTCCATTCTCCTCTCTGAATTTACCCGTAAAATAGTGTCAAAAGTTTATTTTCTTAGAAAGTAGATTTATTCGAAGAATTTACATGTAATGGGTTTGTCCGGGGTAGCGTATATGGTGAATCCATATGTTCTAAGGGTCTTGCTCTGCTCGAATGTTTACAAACCGCTATGACATATGGCTCTTGTAGTAATCTTATGTAATGTAAACCTAGATTTGTGAGCTGGCTCTCCTGGAAGGGTTGTGGGATTTCTGCAGTAAATTAGACTGCATTTTGATTACTACAATCTGCCTGTCAGGAGGCCCATGTGTTTCCTCTCGCCCCCTCCTCCCTCTCAGCCCCAGCACACCTCTCCCTATCAGGTTACATCTATGAATAGTTGGGATATTCCCCGCTGTTCATGATGGCTTCACCTCTCGGCATCCTATGCAGACACTTCTTCCTCTATCTGACACAGTTTTTGAACCCTGAACTGCCACACTTGTCAATGTCTTCCAAGATAAGAAAACTTCCTGCGTAGACCATGGCTCTGTCAGATTTTATGGATTAAGACAGCTTTAGTAGTAGATAGAAGTCTAATGACTCTGCAAAATGAAGATTTACTATAGGGAATACACAAACAATTTTGGGCTAAAGCGCCTTTGGCCCACTAGCAGCGCCGCACCTCCCATGAGGCGACCTGAAGGGACCGCTTCAGGCGGCGCTATGCCAGGGCCTCGGGGAGGGCGGCATTTTTGCTGACCTAAGCCAGTCCAGGACAAGCTGTCCTGGACTGGCTTAGGGTCACCGTCACAGAGCGGTGGATTGGAGTAGCCGCTGGAGCAGCGCTGCTCCAGCGGCCGCCCCTCACGCTCAGGCAGAGAGCAGGTCTTCTCCATGCCTGCTCTCTGCCTGCTGAAGACGCTCGCATCGCTCGGCCCCACCCCCTCCATGCGGCCCCGCCATGCCCCCTCCTCCGGGGGGCGGCAGCTTTCTGACGTCTGCCTCAGGCGGCAGAAACCAATGGTTCACCCCTGCCCACTAGATATAACGTTTCTGGTTGCCCACAATCCAGAACCCCTAGGAAATAGACACTAGTACCAAATGTGGGTCTCTTTTGGACGGTGGCTTAACCAAAGTCTTGTGGGCCCAGGGGCAATCTTCTGTCTGGGGCCCCCTAACTCATCCCTACAATGAATTCTTGATAGTGATGGTTACGGAGCTAAGGAGATTAATCCACCTTAGTGTGGTTAGGGTAACCTGAGGGGCTCCTTGGCTTATGGGCCAGAAGGAAGCTGCAATCTCAATATTGAGGCCAGTGCTTATGGGCCCCCTAGGGCCCAGCTGCAACTGCACCCTCTGCACCCACTCGTTACGCTCCTACTAACTGGACCATTATTGTGTTAGAGATGGGCGAACTGACTCGTACCGGGCCAGGTTTGACCCAAATATTCCAAATTGCTAGCTTTTTTTTTACAAAATCGAGTATAGATTTTTCTCGGGTGAACTAAAATGACCGTCACATCATACTCTGGGGTTTCCCCAGAGTACAATAGGTGGAAGCCGAGGGTGACAAAAAGTCATGGCTGAGTCACATAGGCTTGCTCAACGTCATGACGTCATAGGTTCGCCCAACTCTAGTTAGAGCCTGAGCCCACTACAATATTCACTGATACTCTAGTTGGCCAATCTGACATTGTTCAGACGTTTATGCCCCACCTGGGTCCTGCAGCCTGAGGGAGCCCAAATATAAGAATACCAGTCCTGAAAAGTAGTCAACTTTTTGGAAAATGCTAAAGTTCACTAAACACATAGAATATTTGCTCAGCCTAGATCACAAATTATTTGGAGAAAGTTATGAAAAATGTTCCAGGAACAGCTAATGAATTTCATGGTGTGGATGAAACAAAAATAACCCAAAAAATCTAATTTAGTCTATTCGAGACGTGATGCTCGAGGTGATGTAGTCTCATACACAACCAACAACAGCCGGGTCCTGAACAATCCCTTTAAGTTTACGATTAACAAAACACAGGCCTACCTGTGACATTTTTACTATGCACTGTTCTATAGGTTTATCATTATTCAAGCCCAAGGTGTAGTCATCCACTGATCGACTGGTTTACGTGTCAGTCTTCACTGAACTTCTGACATTGCGTTCATAAATCAGAGAATTAAAGCTGAAAGTCCCATCCAGATAGTTGAATCTGAGTTGTACTGTGGGTACCCCCAATGCAAATTTTTACTCTAACGTTTGTGTTGTTGGTAATGTCTTTGGCTGTGCCGGATGACTTTTTGAGTCAATGTTTGAGCCCGCTTCCACTTCTACATTCTAGGAACTGCTGTTCAAACGAAACCTTCCCTCAATTTATAGAAAAACACAAAGCATATGAATTTCCGCCGGCTTCCAGTTTTGCCGGTGGAGTGTGACGGCACATGCAGGGGCAAGACGTCTAATGGCCTTCACTCAGCACATCGCTGACACACCGGCTGCAAGTCCCTCATGTTGGTTTACACTAGACTGTGTCTGCTTCCACTTTCTATTTATAAGAGCGGCCTCCTCCCTCATCTTGTAAGACTTGCGTGGACTTGTAGTTCTGTAATGGGAGGCGAGCCACGGGATGCCTTTGGGGCAAATTTGAAGCTGTGTATTAAGAAGCCCTCATTTTCTAAGATTGATTGATACCAAAGAACACGGGAAGGAATTTTTTTTTTGCTACTGATACAGTGTTGGCAACAAAAAAATATTAAAGTAAGTATTAAATAGGGTTGAGCCAATCTTGAGATTTCAGGATCGTTTTTAAAATCCGATTTTCGATCATTTTCCAGCTGATCCCGATCGGCGATCGTGAAATTTGCTCGATCACCAATCGGGATCCGATCTTTCCCGATCCCGATTGCTCAACCCTAGTTACTTTATGTTTATGGAGTAGGGTTGAGCCGATCTTGAGATTTCCGGATCATTTTTAAAATCCGATTTTCGATCATTTTCCAGCTGATCGGCGATCGTGAAATTTGCTCGATTGCCAATCGGGATCCGATCTTTCACGATTCCGATTGCTCAACCCTAGTTACTTTATGTTTATGGAGTAGGGTTGAGCTGATCTTGAGATTTCAGGATCGTTTTTAAAATCCGATTTTCGATAATTTTCCAGCCGATCCTGATCGACTATCGTGAAACTTGCTCGATCGCCAATCGGCATCCAATCTTTCCCAATTCCGATCGCTCAACCCTAGTTACTTTATATTTATGGAGTGGGTTTGAGCTGATCTTGAGATTTCAGGATTGTTTTAAAATCTCATTTTCCAGCCGATCGCGATTGTGAAATTTGCTCGATTGCCGATCGGGATCTGATGTTTCCTGATCCCGATCGCTCAACCCTAGTATTAAATATAAGAAATAATGATTTAGTTGAAGCAGTCATCTTGAAAAGACTACCCATGTTCATACGTGCTGTAGGATATTTGGACACTACTTGGGATCCCTTTCTAACAGAGCATAGAGCAATGATGTGGATGGTCTGTCCCCATTACTATGGTGGTGCCACCTCTTAGTTGTCGTGATGACATGGACAAACGCATAACAAAGACCATCAATGACCATGGGTTTGTCTCATGGTGACCCATATGGATGTCATCGAAAAGAAGTTCCACTCTATTTGCAAGTGGCTCTCTTGAACTTGGCTGGACCATGTATCATAGGAGTGGGTGCCATGTATTACCATGTGCTGTATATTACCTGCTGTGGTTATAGTGGTGCTATATCTTTGGGGGTCACCTAATTGACAGGATGGCTTCCATCTAAAATAATAAGGTCCGCCCTTAAATGAAGTTGAACACTCAATTCAGAGGCCTTTATATTGGTAAATTGTAACCTTTTCATGAAAAATTTCTTTGATTTTCAAAAATGGTGGAACATACATCTATAACCTATCGGGAGATTATTTGGTCATTTTTAGACCATTTTCATAAAGTTGTCTGTCTTGAGCAAGAGATGAGAAGATAATCTCCAACTGTTGGTAGAGTGTCCACTAGGGTCACCTCAGCCAATGCAATGCTCTTTAGTGGATGACCCCAACACCGTAAAAGTCATGTACCACTTCTCCTAAAATAAGGTGTACCTGGTAGAATCCTCCATTGTTGTCTGCATCTAGACGGCTCCCATTTGCAGATTATCTTTGTGACAGTAATAACTGTTCTGGCTGTTTAGCAGCGATATCCTGAGGCACACGGGCCGAGCTGCTATAGATGTTTGGGAATTGGGCAACGAACCGGTTTCTGCTGTGCCTGAGGCTTCCTACGTGTTACATGGAGATTGACCTCTATATTTAACTATAAATATTACGCTCTGATTGTCGACCATGACCAATTATTTTACCCCACAATGAGCAGCTCTCTGGAGTAATTAGAACAAACGCGGTTAACCTTTTAAGAGCCTGAAATCATTACTGTGGGATAACGTGTTATTATGGAGCTAAGTAATATCACGGTTCATGAATGTAGACTTGGTTATTATGTTCAGTTGCGTTACTCTTTGATCTTCTTACCATGAGTTTCTGTGTATAGGGCTTGTATAATAATTGAAAAAGTTCTGACGAAAGCGAAAAGTCAACATGACTGGTGTTGATGTGCCATTGACTTCCTTTAGAGTGCAAAAATAGTGTGCTGCCCAAAAGTTGTTGTCTACTTGTCTAACCATCTTCTCTCCAATTGTTATTACCATTACTCTCTAAATACTCCACCAGCTAGAGATCCCTGCCAGCTAAGGTTTCCTTCAGTCAGGGCAAATATTCAGTTTACTGTCTTTCTCTGTACTTAAATACCATGGACTATACATATTGACTTGTTAGTACCTTACTGCATCCCAAAACCTAGGCCTTGATAGTCATTTCCCTGAACATTCTTCTCTATCCAAGTGTTGGAGTCCACCAGTGTGACCTAATGCAAGCCTATAGGAAAATATGTTCCACCACCAGTTTAAAAGGAACAAGGTTAAAGTGGCTGGCCTACAAAAATACCATAGAATAGAGAATAAATGTATGATCACTGGGGGTATCACTACTGGGACCCCACCGATTACGAGAACAGGAGGTGAGGTTGTGTCCAACCTTTTAATAAAGCTGTGGTCACACATGCCCACTACTGCTCCATTTAAAGCACATGGGATTGACGGAGGTCACCGAGTGCTGTACTCAGCCATCTCATAGCGATGGACGAAGTGGTTGAGTACATGTAGGACCTCCATTTTAATGATTTATGAGGATGCCATCGTTAGGACCACTAGTGATCATACATGTATCATCTGACTTGTAGATTTTTGGTCCGTATAGGAGGTGGAACTTGAAGTTCTTTGGCTCAAATACAAACTCTATAACATGCTCCTCACCTTCTACATGCCATTTATAAAACCAATGACTTCTCATGGTACATTTGGGCTAGCTCGGATATTAGAGACGGTTGTGATGGCTACCTCTGCAACCCCCTGTAGGACCATATATTTCTTGAAAAAATGAGAGGTAACTCCATCAGAAGCCTTTGTTGGGACTACTTTTTGGGCGCACGTTGGTAGAGTAGACAATTTTATGTTTTAGCTGTCCTTGCCTACGTTTTTCCCATGGCACGTTACCTGTAGACGCCATACCTCAACTGGATCTCCTCAACAGTTCAGCCCAAGAGGAACATCAAGGCTTTGAGATCTGATCTTCTATTATAACAAGAATAAACCACCATAAGTGGAGATGGGCTGAAGACCTGCACGGAATGATATCTTCTATGTACCTCAACTGCAGATATCTTTCAGAAAATTCAATATTCCTAAAATATTATGTTGCTGCCTCATTGATGTCGCTGGTTCTTGGTAGAATGACATTGTCGACTTTGTTAGTCTACTCTAATCGTATTTCCTTACTGGTCCTTCATGTCACTGCTAATCTATTTAGCGTCTTACAAAAAATGAGCTGGAAGTTAAATAAGATAACTCTATTAGACCATTTCTTTTCTGTTGCAATGCTGGTCTGGATGAAATCTGGCTCAGCAGCTGTGCCCTGGAGCGGAGAGACCTGGAACCGAGCCATTGCCTTTCCTTTTAATGAAAAACTCTACTTGATTTGGATTTTTCTTTCATTATTTCTTGATCTACATTTTATAGTCTTTATTTCTAGGCTTTTCTTAGTTAAAAGTTAACTCCTAAAACTTTTGATTAAAACTATTAATTGATTTTTTTATATTTTTCACTCTAGTTTGTTTTTAATTAAATGGAAGCTGAAAAAGTTTTTTTTTTCTCCTAAAAGCTAGTTAAAAACTTTAAATAGTCGTTTTCTGGTTGAATACATTGAGGGAACCCATTAAAGGGAGTCTACTAGAGATGAGCGAGTATACTCGATCGAATACCTCTGCCGCATAGCTCCCAGTGCAAAAACACTTTCGGGGCATCGAATTTTTACTGCCCCTCCCACCTTCCCTGGCACCGGGAGCTATGCGGCGGATGTATTCAATTGAGTATACGTGCTCATCTCTAGAATCTACTGCCTACCCAAAACATATCCAAATGGCTAGACCATTGCCACTGGGACTCTTACCATCTTCTGCCTGCACCATTCCATGCAGTGAGAGTTGATCTTTCCATTGCTATGACATGGGGTGGCATTTCTTTGGAGGGCCATGTGCTCGGCAGAGGTAGCCTGACTGCCATTAGGTACCGAGATGAGATCCTCAGACCCCTTGTGAGACCATATGCTGGTGGGGTTGGCCATGGGTTCCTCCTAATGCAGGACAATGCCAGACTTCATGTGGTTGGAGTGTTTCAGCAGTTCCAACAAGATGAAGGCATTGAAGCTATGACTTGCCCGCCCGTTCCCTAGCCCTGAATCCGATTGAGAACATCTGGGACATCATGTCTCGCTCCATCCACCAACACCGCACCGCAGACTGTCCAGGGGTTGGCAGATGCTTTAGTCCTGGTCTGGGAGGAGATCCCTCAGTAGACCATCCGCAACCCCATCAGGAGCATGCCCGGGTGTTGTAGGGAGGTCATACAGGCCCGTGGAGGCCACACACACTACTGAGCCTCATACTGACGTTATAAGGACATTACATCAAAGTTGGATGCACCTGTAGTGTGTTTTTCCACTTTAATTATGGGGTGACTCCAAATCCAGGCCTCCATTGGTTAATACATTTGATTTCTATTGATGCTTTTTTGTGATTTTGTTGTCATCACATTCAACTATGTACAGAATCGGCACTAGAAGCTGACAGTCCCGCACTTTCGGCTTTGCCAGTATGCGCCATGATGCCAAAGATATCAGTGCCATTATATTCATCACCGATACCCCTGCACTGTCAGAAAGGCTTCCTTACAACCTAGGGTCACCGCTGGGCTGTAAGGAACCCCCCCCCCCCCCCTTTCCCCAACTGTACTCTTCCATAGCCTTGTACTGTCAGGGGGTGATGACAATGAGTTGTAAGGCCTGCCCTTCTGACAGTGGAGGGATATTGGTACCAAACCCAATGGCACAGATATCTCCAGCATTGGGGCGCCTTCCAGCAAAGTTCACTAAATTCAGCTTTCTAGCGGTATATGACACTGCCGATGTCATAGAACATGAATGGTTCTCTTTAAATATAGCCTGGTGGACAATAAGCGCTGCTGCAGGGGTCCAAGTTTTACTTGCGGTTGAATTGCTGGATGCAGTAAGGAGGGTGGGGGTGTCGAAATTAGGGCCCAATATTTGTTCTGGCAGTTTAAGTGCACCCTCAGCACTAAGAATTAGGAACGTATTCTATAATATTGCCAGCTATGCAGATAATAGAAGACAGAATTCTGGAATGTAATTTAGAACATGTTCAAGAGACGTATCCAACGCCTTATATAATGCTGTAAAGAGGTCGGTCACATGACTAGAACTGGTCTTAGTGCATAGTTTGCTCTTTTCGTGTCTATTGCTCGGGTCTGTTGACACAGAAGTGTTTGCATAAGATCCTGGGAGCAGTCTGGTGGGGGCTATAATGACAACAGGGCAGGCACCAGCAGCAATATCACACAGTGTAAAACTGAATTTACTGGAGTCGCTAACGCATCCTGGCACCGAATACCGATGGAATGACGTCAGAGGTGCGAATAACAGGGCTGGAAATGAAAACCTCCTAACTATTCCTCTATGCTGGAGCACGGCCAACTCTGCTTCATCTTCAGGCCGCTGTGGATTCCATTGCATACTTTAGAGACATGACACCAACATTTAGCTGGAGTAGATTTATTAGTGCTGAAGTAACCATATAATAAGTTATAATTCTCTTATTATACACTGGCAGGATTGTAGGTTACTGTGACGTTCTATGTTCTATGTGATAGTATAACCCTATGAAAGGAAAAGTGACCATGGCCTATAAAACCTGGGGATGGAAAATTGCAATATATATATAAACTTCATATAGATAAGAGCAATAGTAATTTAGTATCTGTAATTCATTTATGGTAATTAAATATACACAGTATGGTGTATATACACAGGCAGGTGTGGAAAATATGCTGTCTACAATAGCTGAGAATGATTGTAGAAAGTGAAGGGTTAATATTTCAGGTTTTTTTTTTTTTAATCAATTAACAAAATAATGTAAATGGAAAAAAAGAGAAATCTAAATACTACCAATATTCAGTGTGACCTTTGCCCTTTGGGGGAGGAGTCCTGGAAGTGATGATCCGGCCCCCGCAGAGCCCTGATCTTAGCGTTATCTAGTCTATCTGGGATGACATGAAGAGACAGAAGGATTGGAGCAAGCTTACATCCACAGAAGATCTGTGCTTAGTTCTCCAAGATGGCGGGAACAACCTCCATGCCGAGTTCTTTCAAAACTGTCTACAAGTACCGAGAAGAACTGATGGAAGGCAAAGGGCAAAGGTCACACCAAATATTGATGGGATTTACATTTTTCTTTTCTTCATTCAGGTCATTTTAATTGACAAAGATAAAAAAATTAACTCTTTTATTGCTGAACTGATTTTTATTTTGCAGTATTTTTTTCCCCACACCTGCCTAAAACTTTTGCACACCATCGTAGATAATAGAAAGATAAAGACAAAAAATGGCACCATACTGTACCTTAAGTAATGCCATCTTACATTGAACAAATAATGTTGCACACTGGTTAGATTGTCATTGTCTATAGACTTCAAGATTTTTTAAAAATGAGCTTTAAAAAAATATTTTAAAACGTTTTTGCAACACACATAATGCCCAACATTGTAAATCCCCCCCCCCTTCCTTCTCAAAGCTGGTCATCTCATAACACAGATCTTGAGTCATCACGAGCCAAGAGTAAAGGTAAGAAAGGACACAACAGTCACTGTGCTATATAGTATAATACACCAATATTGTACATAAATAATACCATCATAGAGTCAAAACAGTCTTTAATGCCGTACTGAGTACTATTGTGTACAGCGCCGCACCTCCCATGAGGCGACCTGAAGCGACCGCTTCAGGCGGCGCTATGCCAGGGCCCCGGGGAGGGCGGCATTTTTGCTTACCTAAGCCAGTCCAGGACAAGCTGTCCTGGACTGGCTTAGCGTCACCGTCACCGAGCGGTGGATTGGGGAGGCCCTGTGGACACAGCGCTGCTCCAGCGGCCTCCCCTCACGCTCAGGCAGAGAGCAGGTCCTCTCTGTGCCTGCTCTCTGCCTGCTAACGCCGCTCCGCCACGCCCCCTTCACTCCACCCCACCCCCCTTCGCCCTGTCCCGCCCCCTCCTCCTGGGGGGGAAGGGCCTTTCTGTCACCCCTGATTGTGTAGGAGATTTTCTTCACTTCACCAAATAAGCATGGCATGTCATCCTGATAGTAAACCGACTGATGACTTTTGCCAGGGTATGATACAGTTTTTAACCAACAATCTGAGTACCTAAATAATACAGTATCTGTACACGCTGCCTAAATAACATTGTCATATAGTGTTGAAATGATACCATCATACAGTTCCCAAACAACAATCAGACAATCACGAAAATACTTTCATATTGTACACAAATGAACGCGCAATATAGATGAAACCGTAGCATGCTGTATGAACTTTTTTGACGTGTATATAAACCCGCCATGAGGTCCTTGTTACATAAATATTACATCCAACAGAAAATCCGCAGAGAATATCTGTTCACGTTCGGCATTCTCGTAGAACAATAAACCGTCATGTTATTAAAGACGCAGGATTAACATTTCACTCTGTAGTGGGAGAGTCACAAGGTCTCTCCTGAGGCAAAAACTTGGGGTTCTTTTTACTTATCCAGGTTTTTTTTTTCACCTCTGAAATTTGTCAGTGTTGTGGTGTATGTTTATTCATCGGGTTCCGGATCCCTTGTGCGGTATCCATTTTGTTTCCTGAGCTTTCATTCACCTCTGAGGAGATAAAATGGTTCCTCCCAGGTAGTATCCACTGTCCCGATAATAAAACTTGATACCGCCGGTAACCTGTAAATGTGTTTCTGGATGTTAAGTGAGAAATACCTTTCGATTCTTTGCAGTGTAATTTACGACCAGATGGATATTTCTGAGAAACCACAAATTGCAGCAAAATCATTTAAAATGACAGCGATGTGGTGGAGTATGACAAGATGAGGAGCTTTAATAACCAGCTCTTAGTACTTTGTAAGCCTTAAAAATAACAGTGCCATACAGTGCTTAAATTATACTGTCATACAGTGGTCAAGTAAATCTACTATACAGTGCCAAAATAGTGCCACAGGGTGTCTAAAGAACACTACTTTATAGTGAACAAATAATACTGTCTTTCAATACTTAAATTATACCGTCATACAGTGGTCAAGTAAAGCTACTATACAGTGCCAAAATAGTGCCACAGGGTGTCAAAAGAACACTACTTTATAGTGAACAAATAATACTGTCTTTCAGTGCTTAAATTATACCGTCATACAGTGGTCAAGTAAAGCTACTGTACAGTGCCAAAATAGTGCCACAGAGTTCCTAAATAATACTAATATATAGCGCACAAATAATAGTGTTTTTCACTTCTTAAATTATACTGTCATACAGTGTTCATGTAGTGTAATTATATAATGCCAAAATAGTGACATGGAGTCCTGAAATAATAATACAATACAGTGGACAGATAATATTACCTTTCAGTGTATAAGTTACCTTACAGTGGTCAAATAAAGCTACTATGTAGTGTCAAAATAGTGCCTAAATAGTACGTAATTCATACTACTATATAGTGCACACAAAATAGAATTGTCAAATATTCTGTCAGACACTCCTCAAGTAATGCTACTATATAATGCTGCTATAGAGTGGTTATATTATACTACTACATTGTGAACAAATAATACAGTGGTCAAGTAAGGCCTTATTCACATGAGAGTGAAAGATGGCTTGACTACTATCATACAGCGGCCATGAAATGCTACTACATAGTTAAAAAAAAAGGTGCCATAAGGAGCCTAAACAATATTACCATGCAGTGCTCAAATAATAGTGTCGTTCAATGCTGAATTTATGATGTTAAAAGGTGGTCAAATAATACTATTATATAGTTACACAATTGTGCTATATAGGGTTCCTAAGAATCTATAGAACCATGTAGTGCCTAAGTAATACTGCCATGCAGTGCTTAAACTATACTATCAAACCATGGTGAAATAATGTTACTATATAGTGCCAAAATACCACCATGGAGTGTCTAACAATATTATTATATATTAAATAAATATATAGTTATATATATATATACACTCACCGGCCACTTTATTAGGTACACCATGCTAGTAACAGGTTGGACCCCCTTTTGCCTTCAGAACTGCCTCAATTCTTCGTGGCATAGATTCAACAAGGTGCTGGAAGCATTCCTCAGAGATTTTGGTCCATATTGACATGATGGCATCACACAGTTGCCGCAGATTTGTCGGCTGCACATCCATGATGTGAATCTCCCGTTCCACCACATCCCAAAGATGCTCCTCTATTGGATTGAGATCTGGTGACTGTGGAGGCCATTGGAGTACAGTGAGCTCATTGTCATGTTCAAGAAACCAGTCTGAGATGATTCCAGCTTTATGACATGGCATTGCATTATCCTGCTGAAAGTAGCCATCAGATGTTGGGTACATTGTGGTCATAAAGGGATGGACATGGTCAGCAACAATACTCAGGTAGGCTTTGGCGTTGCAACGATGCTCAATTGGTACCAAGGGGCCCAAAGAGTGCCAAGAAAATATTCCCCACACCATGACACCACCACCACCAGCCTGAACCGTTGATACAAGGCAGGATGGATCCATGCTTTCATGTTGTTGACGCCAAATTTTGACCCTACCATCCGAATGTCGCAGCAGAAATTGAGACTCATCAGACCAGGCAACGTTTTTCCAATCTTCAATTGTCCAATTTCGATGAGCTTGTGCAAATTGTAGCCTCAGTTTCCTGTTCTTAGCTGAAAGGAGTGGCACCCGGTGTGGTCTTCTGCTGCTGTAGCCCATCTGCCTCAAAGTTCGACGTACTGTGCGTTCAGAGATGCTCTTCTGGCTACCTTGGTTGTAACGGGTGGCTATTTGAGTCACTGTTGCCTTTCTATCAGCTCGAGCCAGTCTGGCCATTCTCCTCTGACCTCTGGCATCAACAACGCATTTCCGCCCACAGAACTGCCGCTCACTGGATGTTTTTTCTTTTTCGGACCATTCTCTGTAAACCCTAGAGATGGTTGTGCGTGAAAATCCCAGTAGATCAGCAGTTTCTGAAATACTCAGACCAGCCCTTCTGGCACCAACAACCATGCCACGTTCAAAGGCACTCAAATCACCTTTCTTCCCCATACTGATGCTCGGTTTGAACTGCAGGAGATTGTCTTGACCATGTCTACATGCCTAAATGCACTGAGTTGCCGCCATGTGATTGGCTGATTAGAAATTAAGTGTTAATGAGCAGTTGGACAGGTGTACCTAATAAAGTGGCCGGTGAGTGTATGTATATATATATATATATATATATATATATATATATATATATATATATATATTACCAGGCAGTGCCTAAAGAATAGTGCTATATAGTACCATCATATAGTGCCGCAGCAGGGGAGTTTTGCTAAAATTATACTATATAACTGGTAGATTTGTATTCTGAGCTCCTTGTTTGAGGGGATTACAGGTTAACATAAAAATGACAATGTTATATGGTGTCTAAAATATACTGTCATATAGCAGGTAAATAATGCTACCAATATAGCACTAATACATTGCATTAGAGTATCTAAATAACATTGACATTCAGTGCTCAAAATATACTACCAAACAGTGACCAAGCAACAAAATAACAGCACCATAAAGAGCCAAAATAATGCCACCATACAGTGCCCACATAATAGTGCCGTATAATACAACCAGAAGGGTTTTACAGCCTGTTATATGTATTTGGTCCTGGATTCTTTATGAGGTAGCCATTTTGTATTCCAAGTTCTTACTTAACATGGAGGAGATAAAATGGCTCCTTTCCGGGACTGCACGCGCTCTGATTGTGAAGTGAGAATTACATTTAGATTTATTGCCTTGTGATTTGTGACCAGATGGACTTTCCGAAAAGCCACAATTGGCAGCTAAATCATATCTGAGATGACAGCGATGTGGTGGAGTAGGACAAGATGAGGAACTTTAATTACATGCTCCTATAATTTTGAAAAGCCTTTCCTCCCCAAAAAATAATCCACTAAATCTCAGTTCTGAAGTCGCCCTCTTCTGTCAGGTCTTGGAAAATCGAAGTTTAGCCAAAGTTTGAGCCGTTTTTGAAAACAAAGGACCAGCCAAGAGTCATGTTCAGAGTCCTTGTTTTTCTCCTAGAGGCACATGCACTCTTGTCTCAGCCAAGTCTCAAGTCAGACGAGCCTTCCAGTGTCTTATGTCATTTGTGGATATAGGATGGGGCGTGTTAAAATTCAACATGTCTGATCCTTTCTTCTCCTGCCCTATGCCTACAGAACATTGAGAGAAGTTCAAAAATGGTGACCTGGAGCCCGTCTGGTGGTAATAGTAGACTCCAGTCAGGAGCCCACCAGGCCAATTGCAGCTCTTACTCGGACCCCGTCCCACACAGTGGGTGGTGATGCAAAATGGAAAGGATATATAGAAAAACCGGGAACTGGCAGAACGCTAAAGGCAGCAAAATCTGTAATAAACTTGAAAATAAAAATGACGATATGCAAGGTTAAGATGAATTGGTTCTATTTTATTGCTCGAAGGACATGAACAACAACTTAAAACGGCTACGCGTTTCGACACCGGGCGGGTGTCTTCTTCAGGCCAAGCAGGAGGTGTCCAGCAATAGCCTTAGAACCAAACATTGATCAAGTATATCTGCACATTTGATTGTTGACCGTCCTGCCCAAAATTAGGTTTGGCTGACCTAAGTCTAATGTGCATGCTCGGTAACTTGACCTAAATACATATTTGATGTCTTAGTTTTAGCTGTTCGCCCCAGTATACCAGGGATCTGCTTCAGACTCCAGCATATGAATCCAGCCCCGCAGATACCAGTAGATAGGTTAGGGTCTCCCGAATTGTGTTTTCCTCTTGCAAATTGCTGCCTCCTTTGCTAAGATATCCCTGTTTTTCTAATAAGAAAAAAAGAGAGCACAAACTGTGCATTACAGTAAAATACAGTATATGACCCTCCGAGCCAGAAGGCCCTAAAAGGGTCAGGGACTATGGTCCCACACCGAAACAAGGGAGATCCAACTTGCCACGGTCTCCACATGGCATCTCACTCCACTGTACTGCCAGGAGCCTACAACAAGGTGCATCCCAACTATAAATTTACTACTTAGGGTGACTATACATTTTAGATGGCCATGGGCCGAATGAATGCTTATTTGGCCCACAGCTATTCCTCCCCCATCTCCTAAATGGCCACCTTTACTATGTACTCCCATCTTATACAACCTCTTAAAGGGCCATTTGCCTCCTGTTCCACACTGAAATATTGACTTAGCTTAAGGTGCGGTAATTGTGTCCCTTCCATTTACGAGCATTGACCCAACACTCATTTAGCATATTGTTAGTCGTAGATCATTACTTAATGATCTCTAATGTGTTCGTGCCTGAGAGGTGTCATAAATGGTGAGTGAGACAATTCATTGGGGGCCCATAAAAAGTGTTTAATATTTCATGACCGTTCTTGTGAGTTTACTGGATACCTTGATGGAAAAATCATCTTCAGTTGACATAAATTATACCAAGGGAGTTTTTGAAATGAAAAAACTATATTTATACATTCTGTTATTGTATCCAGTCCTTTCTATGTCCCAAAAAATTGCATCAAAAATTTTACTATTTGAACCTTGCCTTGGGCCTACCCCGTAGAATCACAGTAACGATAGTTGTTGATATATAGTTGGCCCTAGGAGTACAAAATGGTCAAGTAGTAGAGTTCCTAATTTTTCTCAAAAATGATCAATCAAGTCCTTAGATTGGCCCAACTTGACTACCACAAACCATGTGGCCTTTTGTGGTATGTAGGGGCTGTAAAAGAGCTCTGTGGGCTTGGCATGAACATGCATTATGTGGTCACCATTATGTGGTCACCCATTTTCTTGAATAGGCGCAATGTAATATGACTTTTTCTTGGTGAACATGTTTCTCATTGGGACATCAGCTGATCACTAGGGGTGTCAATACTGGACCAACAGCGATTCACTGATCATCAGAAGTTTCAGTCATTTCTGCCATGTGACGAGGCCATAGATTGGTCAAGTAGACATCAGATCATGCAACTTTTACCTATGGAATCCCACCCTAGAAGAAACCAGTGGTAAGGTTATGGACTATTCTGCTCACCGTGGTCTTACAGCATTTACGTACCATTGAATTTTGGCTGAACCTTCTGGTTTTGGTGACTATGGCCGACCAATTAATGTGTATGGTGGTGTCCTGACTTTTCTTGGTTTGGTTCAATGTTCATAGATATGGTGGGAAAGGAGTCAAGAGAAAAATCCATGGACCACTGTCTAAAGTGTATGGCCAGGATAGGGTTGCGGTATAGCCCTGACCTTGAGGACGATTTATGACCATTTTAAGTAACTTTTCACTTTACATTGCCTAGTTTAGCAGGACAGGCTGGGACCTGTAATTGACTTGACACCCCGGAGTAGATCAGACATCAGCTCTCTACCCATGCACTGTCATGCTACTCGCAGTCTGGTCAACATTCCTGAAGCTTTTGTTAATTTTCTCATTTGTCCCTGGTGCGTTGTGTCAGATTACAGATTCCTGTATGTCAACTATGTCAACCAGCCCTATGTGTACCTGATTGTTGTCTCCCACAGAAACTCGGCTTGTTCTTTTGTTCTGTACATTTACTTCAGGCAGCGGGAGTCTGGGAGTAGTCATTGATTTGTCAGATCTGCAGATCTACGTGTCAACACAGCTCTCCATGCCGAAACAAGCGTTCTATTAGTATGTAATATTCCACTGTAAGGGTACGTTCACACGGTGGATTTAGTTTTGGGTCCTGTTATGCAAAATCCATCATGGAACTGTTCCCATCAGAGTCAGGAAGATTTTTTTTACTCCCATTCACTTCAATGTGAGGTTTTGGTGGAAAAAGATCCACCACGATGCTTTCGTTTTTACCATTTGCTGGAAGGTAGAAATTTTGCAACAGATTCCACCACAAAAATTCCTTAAATGTTGTAATTCCTTCTCCATATTCAAGATATTTGCTTTCTGTCGGTGAACGGAGATAGTTTTCCCAGACCTTCTTTATCCTCTATGACCTATACATTCTAGACTCCAGTCTAATACATTTTAGCCCCAGTTCAGACTATTGTCAAGTTTTTCATTTTTATATTTATGTGCTTGAAATATGGCCTACCCATATGGTCTACCCATAGGACCTTTGGGGATTTTGGAGGGCTCTCGGGCCAAAGTCCGTCTGCCACGACCGTCACAGTTTCGATCAGTCGCAGCTTTTCGCTCTGGAGCAAATGAATGGGCCGACTCCGGAGGTTGCTGCCGCGAGGTGGACGCGGCCCAATGAGCTGCGGAATCCGCCTGAAGAAAGGGCAGCTAGTGGAAAAAAGAACGCTAGCCGTCTCCATAGACCACCATTGTGAGGGGGCGGATTATGATGTGGATTCCACGCCATAATCCGCCCCCTCTTTGCCCGTGTGAACGGGCCCTTAAAAATGCTCCCATGTCTGTCTGTCTCAATGGTAAGAATACGAGGCTTCATTATAGTTTCTTTCTGACTTGCGTAATATACAGACAAAACTATTACAACCGTAATTATACCGCATAAGAAAGGAAACCTCAGAATCCAAATAAATTCTAGAAGCGCCACACTGTTTTATATTACAGCTATAAAGTTTCATCAGAATATACAGAAGTCAGCCATGGAACTTCCACATAGTGTGATTTGCTTTACATTCGCCAACGTCTGCTCCTTTCTCTTCCACATCTTAAATCAATCATAGACAAACCAAAAACGTCTAAAACATATTATACAGAACAGAGTGGTTGTAAAACCGTAAGCGGAGCCCGCCATATTACATCTCAATATTTTGCGATGACACCCAACTTTTTATAATTCATAACGAAAGTCATGGCATACTCGCCAACATTTGGCTGGGGCGTTCAGGGCAACAAAAATTTCCAAGTGAAGTCGTAACCCCTTTTTGGATGTGACCGGTCCATTTTTTGATGGTACGTTTTATGAGGAATCCCTAAAGGTCCGCCCCTATTATGCAAAATGGATGTGAAAGGTATATATTTATCACATCACACTTCTTAGAATCTTGACTGGACACGGCATGGGGTGGATCAAGGAGTAAAGGACCTCTGTTCTACTGACAGGTAGGGACTGTAGAGGTCAGATCCCCTCCTATCATATATATGGTGATAGGGATAGGCCCTAATTTTCTTCGGGGCAAAAATTCCTTTAATAAAGAATTCTATTTATGCACCAGGTAGCTCAGGATGAACAGTTACTTTCCTGTTCAGGTGAAGTGAGTAGGAACCTATTGTGATTATTTTTATATTTAATATAGGTTACAGTATATAAAGCTTATGTCATCCTGTACACAGAGAGGTTTCTCCGACTGTAAGAAGATGTCACAGTCCTCGATAAAGCTAAAGGCCTTCAGAACTGTCAGCAAAAGTAATTACTCCAAGGGAAAGTAGGTCGTGGGAGAACAAGATTGTGCACGCATCAGTGTGGTGTGGACCCAGAACGCTGACAGAGTTCATTCCTCTCCTCCATCCTGCGCCTCTCCCACCAGCTCTGCAGGCTGATACTGAATGTCAGAGTCACTTAAAGTGAATAATGTGCTGATTTGTTATTCGATTTTCCTGACACAGAGCTCTAAATTACCTGCCCAGACATAGAGTTGATAACTTTATAAAAAATTGACACCAAAAGGGGGAGCTATCAAGTTAACTGCAAACTGTGTATGCACTGGACTCATTAATAACATAGTCTGCACTAAAACTACTAAAAGTGCCCCTAGTGGTGCTAAAATGTTTAAAGTGTACCTAATAGAGATGAGCGAACACTAAAGTGTCCGAGGTTCGAAATCCGATTTGAACAGCCGCACACTGTTCGGCTGTTCGAACGGATTTCGAACCCCATTATAGTCTATGGGGGGAATGCTCGTTTCAGGGGTAGGCAACATTCGATAAAATCATACTTACCAAGTCCACGAGTGACGGTTGGGCTGGATCCTGCTTGAAGTCTTCTCCCGGCACAGGGTCCCCGCGTCCTCTTCCGGGTGGAATTCACTCTGCCTAGGCATCCGGCCTAGGCAGAGCCAACTGCGCATGCGCATGCGGCTCTGCCCAGGCCCGACGCCTGAGCAGAGCCGACTGCGCATGCGCGTGTATGCGTGTGCATGCCCGCGCATGCGCAGTCGACTCTGCCTAGGCCGGATGCCTAGGCAGAGTGAATTCCACTCGGAAGAAAACGCGGGGACGCAGCGCGGAGAAGACTTCGGAAAGGTAAGAGAAGAACCAGCGTTGATTGGCAGAATGTAGAGCATTCTGCCAGTCAACGCTGGTTCTGCATCGAACATTAAACTTCGAACAGCTAATAGTGTTCGATCGAATACGAGTATTTCAAATATCGTAGTATTTGATCGAACACCTACTCGCTCATCTCTAGTACCTAACCTTTTGGATGACATTTCAGGATAAACTTTGCAGGCTCTAATTCTGTCTGGGCAAGTGGTTAGAGGCTATCTGCTATGATGTCTCCCATAGGCAGCACAGACAGAAAAGCTGCTCCCTAACTCTCTCTCACTCACTCAGTAGCAGCAGCATCATATAGGACATTATAGAGAAGTCCTGAACAGTAATGATGTGAATAAAGCACTTGGGGTGAGATACAAGCTACTATTAGCTGCAGCAGACCCTGTCTGTGCCTGTGTTATTCACTTGGTTCCTCCTCCCTCTGTCTACATAGACTGGGACCCTTGTCATTTTACTACCTCAGTCAACTAATAGTCAGTATTGGTCGCCCCAGACAAATTGGACAGAGATTTCAGAGTGAATGTCAGCCTAGGGTGGATGGAGGAGTAAAAGAACCTGATAAGTAGCGAAAGGAGCATTTTTCTCAAATAAAGTATATTACAAAGTTTCTTGTATTGACACGTACTATTGATTTTTGCAAAATTTATCGGAAACTTATCGACCCTTTATGGTTTAACTTTCCATGTAGGAACTTTGGGGTTCCGAAAAACAAATTGATCAACATTTATAGCTTTTTTTACGCCAGTGTTTTTAGATAGGGTATATGACAAGACTTTTACATGGATGTAGGAATGCGCTGTACTTATAAAATGATGCATGTCTCTTAATAAGCTTATAGGGAATGTCTGCCTGTGCGAAAGATGTTTTGATCGGTGGCGATCCCTACCGATCACTGATAATAGGTTATGGAATCGCTCGGTTAATCGCTCTTCTCGGAGAGACCCGGTCAATTCCTATGTTACTACGTCATGTCAAAAATCTTCTAATGCGAATTTCTGCCGAGATCTGGCAAAACTGATTATAGATGAGATTACTCTACAAGCTCTTGGTTCTGGATCATATAGTATGTGACCCCCAACTCTAGAACGTCCCAAGGGTTGCCTGTAATGTTCTACTGGTGTCATCGCTGGTACCCTGTATTCTCTCTCGTCCCTATTTTTTTCCACTTCGGATTTACATAACTCGGGTTCTGTTGGTATTTGCACTCAGAATAGTTGACAGTTTTATTGTGATAATCCATTTTATCCTCCTGTGCCCTGCAAACCCTTCACAATAGCCGCGGCATTGCCAACGCAATGTGGAAATCGAACTGACAGTGGCAGGCTTCCAAAGCCAGCAGCTTGTGTTGGCTCTTTAAAGCAAGCCATTGAGTCAGCAGTAATGTGCATTAACAAGCGGGAGGCAGGAAAATGGATCACAAGCTCCCGCTCCTGAGAACGCAATACGGTTAATAGTCCTCCGTGAACTGAGGTGTCTGTTTCTTTTGGAACGTTCTTCTTTTTGAAACTAAGAAGAAAGCAAGTTTCATTCATTTTATTCAAGAGTTTCGTGTTACGCATTCAGATCAAGGGGTTGCGGTTTTAAGGGCAGGATTACTATTCGGGGAGAGGTATGGGGCATGGGGTGGCTCGTGCCTCACTGCTTTCTAGTGAAGTTATTTAGGTTGGTATAATATGACTTCATTGTTATTCAGGGAGTGTTCTCCTCCAATTTACCTCGTATAAACCAAAAATGGAAAAAAATATGTTGCTTGTCTGGAAAAACTTGTTTTAGTAGCCGAGTGATCAACCAGACATGAGACTATATAATGGAGCAATACATATTGGTTTGTAGGGAAAAAATGGTCATTCTGTATTGGCTGCCGTTAATGTCAGCACCTAGGACCATTTAGGCCATGGTCATGGCCACAGGATTATCATAGACACGTCCATGGTGGCATGGTAGACTACAAACTCTCATCTCCCCATGTCTTACGTGAACAATCCCTATGCATATATGCTATTGGAAAACATGAAAGTCAAGAAGGTTGTAATCCACCACTCATGGTCCTCCTTTTATGAACCATATCAGAAAGACAGTAGACACGGTGGTCCCTGACACTGGTGGACTTATTTTGGCCATGAACTAGATAGTCATCCTTTCTATGTCCTTTGGTGAAAGCCAATCTTATGAAGAACTTTTGATCTACTATTGAGGCAGAGATGTCCAGAAGATCCTTCAGTAGGCCCAGGTTCTGACACTATAATGGACCACTAATACAACAGTATCCAGTGGAATGGAACCTCATTTAGAGCTGACCTAGTTGTCAAAAGTGGATATGTTCTCTATAGATAGGAGGTGAACCCCATTTCATCTGGTGGTCCCAAGAAAACCCAATCTTTCCAAATCTGGACAAAGACCTTAAAGATGTCCATCCACTTCCAATATCTGTTGGCA
Organism: Leptodactylus fuscus; assembly: GCF_031893055.1. Lineage (NCBI taxonomy): Eukaryota > Metazoa > Chordata > Amphibia > Anura > Leptodactylidae > Leptodactylus > Leptodactylus fuscus. Next base: position 223,562,045 of record NC_134267.1, on the reverse strand, counting down.
GAACAGCTAGAGTATCTAGTAATGGTTATGAGGGTGGGCTCATGAATTGCAGATGACTTTCTCTGATGTGTGTGAGATTTTGAAATAATATTGCCACCAAAAAGTTTTTTTTTTTTTTTTTTTTTTACTTTTGTACTCCACATCTTAACCTTTTGAATCAAAAGGTTTCATTCATTCATATGGCGTTACAATGTCTCAATGACGGTAGTAGATTGTGTAGATGTTTCTTTGTGCCAACATCATCATTGCTGCTCCTTTGGAGGATTAGAGGTCAGAACATTTCCTGTTGTGAGGGCACACAGACTAAGGAACCTTGTCACCCTCATGACACAATAGGAAGGAACTTTATGACTGAGGATATTATTAAAAAACCCATATGTCTTAGGGCAACCAGGTCAGGTAAGGTCTTTGTGAAGGACAATGTGGGATGGATTCCAAGAAGTCTACAAGTTTCTACTGAACATGGTTCAACTGCCTGAGGCTTAGCATGCATGTATCACTGAACTTGTGAAGACTCAACAGTATATTAACATTGATACGTTCATTCCCTCCAGCATAGGGCTTAGCCTATAGATCATTGCTTTATATAAGAGAAGGCAACTGCTCGAAGGAGTGAGACCAAAATGGACCAAGAAGAGTTCATATAGAATTTTCTTTACTATCTCTGTTGGATGAAGAACTGCCATCTGTTCACTTGGTATGTTGTATGTTGACCATGATGTGTCTTCCTGTCGGAGGAGTTTCTGGTTTGGCTTATATGAATTTATATGACAGTATTGTAAGCGTCCATTTTCTTGTGGCCGGCGGGTATACGCAGTCGGCTTTGCCCTAGGCCCGAGGACTAGAAGTTTGAATCCTGCGCCGGAAGAACACGCGTGAAGAGTACGTCCTGAAGAAGATGGAGGTGGCGTGGAGAGTTCTCTCGCAGCACAGGGGGCGGGCCCCAGCGCTCAAACAACAATGCTGCGAGAGAACTCTCCACGCCGCCTCCATCTTCTTCAGGAACGTACTCTTCACGCGTCTTCTTCCGGCGCAGGAGAGAACTCATTTGTATACCGACAAAAACCGGGATTTATACCGAACGGCGGTGCAGAAAAGACATCTAAAAGTAGGAGAAGAATAGCCTTTCTTAAGGCTATTCCGACGTGTGAGTGAGAAAAAATTGAGTTTTAATGATAGAATCCCTTTAAGTAAGTCTAAATTCATACACCAACTGGATCAGCTTAGAAAGAACTCATATGTCCCCAAGATGTAGATCATAATTGGACCATGGGTGATCAGCTTGATCATATCACTGTTTAATTGCAGACATTAAAGGATTTTTAGGCAAAAATATATTGCCAGAGACTAGGGAAGAGTTTCAGATAGAACTTGAAAAAAGTTACCTTTCCTTCTTTCCGCCATCCCACTAACGGAGACCCAGTCCTCTCCATCACTCTCTGGTTTCGGAGCTCTAGCGATAATATCAATGGACAATGGTGGCTGCAGTCAGTGGTCACATTCGATAGTTGGGTACGTCTTCCTACAGCACAACATCTTAGCTCCAATGGCATACTCAACAACCAAGACTTGAGTCCACTAGAATCTTAACCACTCATACAAAACCTCTATCTGTTACGGCTTATAACCGAGGGTGGGGGACCCCCTTTATGATGTCTATATGTCCTCATAAAGTTGTGAGGGGTTATCTACATAAGAAAATCCCTTTAATGAGCAACCAAGATCTAAACATATTTCGATAGTAAGGTCCTAGTACTTGAGGATTAGAATGAGACGTTCTTCCTAAAACCTGTCTAGAAGACCACAGTTGACTTTAGTATTTGGTAGGAATTACCGACAACAGTTTAACATGTCATATAAATACCTGGCATCTCCAAGAGGGGGAGTCACATATTAACCTCTGTTTTCTTTATCTACAAAGCCAAAGCCGGTCACTCAGCTCCTTCCTTGATCATTAGTCACATGGGATAACCACATAGTCAGAGCACTTACTGAAAGAGCCCGGTATCATCAGCTGTCCTAGACAAATGGGGAGAGATCTGAGATTTTCTGCTATGTACCAACCATACATAATTTAATGGCTTAGCGTTACTGACAATGATCTATTACTATAATGATAACAAGGCTTTTAAAGGCGTAGCATGAATTTAGGATGTAATGAGTTTCTTATCAGGGGCCCAATACTACTGGTATTCTCTCCGAGATTTATGGCCATAGAGGCATGAAGGATCGACGTATGTCTCCAGTCTACTGCTGGTAAATAAGTGTTACCCACCCATCCTCCTTGGATATGTCAAGGTGTTCCTTTAGGTCTCACTCAACCCCGCTTTTAAGGGAATCCATAATCTTACCTCTTACTTATTACTCAACCAACAAACTGGGAACCAAAATGGCGCCCTCATCGGTGATGTCCCGAGGATAATGGTTGAATGAATGGTTGATGGATCGATCTTTGTTCTGGGAAGTTCCTGCTAAAAGGAGTGATCTCCCGTCATCTCAGAAGAGTGGATACATCTCCCCCGCCCAGTGGAATGCTTACACATCTGCCAGGCTCCTGGGCTTATAATATGCTGATTGTGTCCCAAAAAGAGGACATTTTTTTGTCTACATCACAAAAAGGGCATGGCCCACAGTAGAAAGGGGCAAACTTTGTAAAAGGAGGTATGGTCACCTGAGCATTTTACTTGCAATTATGGGTAACATTTTTTTGTACCAACAAGGGCCTCTCATTCTTAATGCCTGTTGGGTTGGCCATTTACAGGCCCAATGGTAACAGGTCAGGGGGTGCCTTATACCTAGGAGGGATCCAAGAGTTTAGACAGGCAAAAGCATTGCTATGGAAGGTTGACTATGTAGTGATGCTACACCTCTCCTCTAATACTGCTCCTCGGGGGTGGATCCTCTAATATTATTCCTTGGGGGGTGGGTCCATTTTGGTGGCAGCCTCTTCCTCTACCTCTGCCTGGGACAATTCTGTAAAATTACACCCCAATACCATAAATAATGTAGAAGTATTGCCCAATAGAGCACCAGGGAAGGGCCCAATCTCCATCACGGATGGGTTCCTTGTTCCTCTGTGTGTTCCTGCTAATGCCAACCAGTCATGGGCTACAAAAGAATGTCCAACTGGCTAGTATAAAAAATTCTTGCACAAATTCCCCTCCCAAAACAATGGATACAAAGCTCCTTCATCTTCAGTTAAATGAATTACAGAGTAAACCCTGGGAAATTCTGCGGGTCCTCGTGAACATGCTAATGAATGAGATTGGCTTCCCTAAATTTCTGCCTTCCAAGCTGCAATCATGGTAAACAACAGGGTCCTGGCGCCCCCCCACATCTCAATAATGTTCACCATATGTGCCACTGCTTCATTTATGTCCAAGAAGAGTTTACAAGGAGGGATATACAATTGTGCTGTGGCCTGTGCCAACCCCTTCACCCCCAGCGATCAGGGAGGATGGAGGGGAGCTGCGCCTGTTATTTTCTGCCACCGCAGCTTAATGAGACTCCAGTTCCTCCTCTGCTCAAATATTTGGCTGGTTTATATACAATATCTTAAAAGCTGCTCTGTTGGTGGTCTGCGGTGCCGGCTATGGAACGGCTGTAATCATGCCATCATATTTTGTGAGATTATCGCACTCCATTTGTATGGTAGAAGCTGGTGTAGGATTAGGGATTTTTTTTTTTTTTTTTTGCAGGAGGCCCCCATTTACAGAACATTTACTCTTTTTTTATTTCCTGTAATTCAATGCATTAGATTCTAGTGCTCACCAATCTGTAGGAGAATCTATTCATTCTGACCTTCAAGGGTAAAATTCTAGAACAGCAGTGAGGACTGACACGTAAAGAGTGATTTATTTATTGATTTATTAAAAACAGATATTGAGCTCTATCATTTTTTAAATGTGTTTTTACTTCATTTATTTTATTTTTTTCATTTATTTTATGTACATCATTATGGGGGGACGGTTATCTTACCAGTACTTTTTCTCTGCTTTATCAGCATTTAGTAATATGCTTTATAGCATAGTTAGGGATCCTATCATTAAAACACAATTTTATACTTAGGAATAGCCTATTATAGCTTTAATATTATAATTATTATAATAGCTATTCGTCTCCTACCTTTAGATGTCTTCTCCGCACTGCTGTTCTATAGAAATCCTGGTTTCGTTGGTATGCAAATTAGTTCTCTTGCAGCACTGGGGGCGTCCCCAATGCTGCGTGAGAACTCTCCAGTGCTACCTCCATCTTCTTCAGGAATTGCCTCTCTATGCGTCTTCTTTCGGCGCAGGCGGTCAAACTTGTAGGCCTCGGGCAAAGCTGACTGCGCATGCCCGCGGCCACAAGAAAAATGGCCACTTACACAATAAGTAAGTGGCCATTTTCTTGTGGCCTGTGGGCATGCACAGTCAGCTCTGCCTGAGGCCTACAAGTTTGACGAAGACGTGTGAAGAGATTGTTCCTGAAGAAGATGGAGGCATCGCTGGATAGTTCTCTTGCAGCATTGGGGACGCCCCCAGTGCTGTGAGAGAACTCATTTGCAAACCGACGAAAACCGGGATTTCTACGGAATGGCAGCATGGAGAAGACATCTAAAGATAGGAGACCAATAGCCTTTCTTAAGGCTATTCCTACGTGTCAACCAGAAAAAAATTGTGTTTTAATGATAGAATCCTTTTAAGGTCTATGGGAGAGTTTTCTGTGCAGGGAGGGAGAGGAGATCATCTGTGACATCATCTATTGTCAGTAGTGGGCGCAATGATGGGTCAGTGGTGTTATCTATAGACGTGTTATCTTTTATTTGTAATACTGTTTGTGATGTAAGTGGGGTGAGAGCTGCAAAGAAAACCCCTACAGAATTGGCAATTGCCTGCCTATTGATTATAGGCTTATGCTAGGTTCACAATAGCATTCGGGTTTCCGTCCTTCGGGTCCACATAGGGACCCAAAAGATGGATACCCTGTGTGCTTAAAAAGCAGTTACATGCGGAACCCCGCGGATCCCATGCACTATAATGGGGTCTGCTTGGTTTCCTCCGTGCAAGGCTTTTCTCTCTGCTGATTTAGAAATTAAAAAAAAAAAAAATTACATTTTTTTTTTCAAGATAAAATTTTTTAAAAAATATACTGTTGCCTTTAAATAGGCAGGGTACTGAGAAGAATGTGTGCATAATAATTGCCTAAAATTGATGTCCCCATGTTTTCTGCCATATAAGGCATGAAACATTTTCAATGTTTTGTGCAAGTCAGGCTTTTTTAAAAAAAATATATATATATTTTTTTTTATATTGCCCTTGCCACTTTCCTGAAGGGTCTTGGAGAGGGTCATGGTGTTGAGGTGCCACCAATCCCGCCCCATTGATCATCATTGGTACAAATGATGCCTGAAATCTAAGCTAGCCATGACCTAAGACCTATCGGCGGGTGTGCCTGATTTATGGGACCGTATGTAAATTTTCATGCTGAAAAAAATCTGCATAATGCAAATGAGATTAAGAAAATCTGTGCGAAATCCACATTGTGTACATATACACTAATGGAGCTGAGCTGTAATACCAGAAACGGCCAAGGAACAGCTGGGGCGCTGTTATATGAAGAAAGACATATTAAATATTCCATAATCCAATCTAGGGTTGGTTGGGCGCCCCCTTAGTACGAGGAGGCACGGCACATTTGGGAGGGATTATGTAATCACCACGGAGGAAAAAGTGCTCACAAAGCGACCATTGTTTGTCATCCCTATAAACTGGTGGAGGATGTTCCCGGAGAAAAATGAAAACCACACAGAAAGGAAAAGCTGCAATATTAAAAGACCATCTGTCACCACCAGACAGAGCCTGTAATGTTGTGGCGTCCCCACAAAATGATGCTATAGGGTTCATCTATCCTTTAAGACCTGATTCCTCCCCTGACATGTCTGTTTTACTAAATACTGTAAGTCCCTTAAAATAATACTGGATTGTCTTTTTCTGAGAGCTCTGCATTGTCCTGTTCCTCAATTATTCCTCCTAGAATTTTTTTTTCTTATGTAGATTGTGAGCCCCATATAGAGATCACAATGTACATTTTTTCCTATCAGTATGTTTTTGTAGAATGGGAGGAAATCCACACAAACACAGGGAGAACATACAAACTCCTTGTAGATATTGTTCCAGGTAGGATTCGAACCCAGGTCTCCAGTGCTGCAGTGCTAACCACTGAGCCACCGTGTTGCCCCTTCCTCTTAGAAATTAATTTTGAAAAAATATTGACAACTGGGGTCTGCCTGTCACTGTCCAATCAGGGCTGAATATGTCACACCGCTTTGAGAAAGGGATGGTAACACCCACATGCCAATTTATTAATTTCCAGGAGGAGCAACAGAGGAATAACAAGACTCAGAGATGATAAAATGCTCCAGAATTACTATTTTATGAATACTAAAACAAATACCGTATATCAGGGGAGGTGATGCATCCTCTTTAGGCCCCGTGTACATGGGGCATCCAGGTCGGAAAACCTAGTCCTCATATTGGTTGGATTTCTGGGTCTGGATCATGTCCAATCTCTTGACTAGGTTTGAAATGAGATATGGACCAGATTTTCTGGTCCAGATTTGTGTGTATGAGGACTTAGGTTGTCCTTTTATGTCAGTCTGTAGAAAATTCTACCAAATTCTTAATATTATGTACCTGAGAAGGCAGAGGTATGCGTGGTGTGAATAACACCTTGTATAGGGGTTGCGTTCCAACTTTCCAAGATGCCAAGGGTGACTAATCTGCCCTAGTTCTGCTATAATATAGAGTAGCATTGGTCATCACATCAGTTTTAACTCAACTTTCACCTGAAATAGCAAATTTTTAAGGACTTGGAAAAACAAAAACTTTAAGGCCTTGGTAGATTATAAGGAGAGGAATTAGATGGAAATGAACTGAAAATAAGAGAATCAAAGGCTTTTCATGTGGCTTAGACCCCAAGTAATCTGCTGTAACCTCTGTGAGAACTGAGCAGCAAGTGTTCGGTTTCCCTGCAGCACCGCCACAGGTGAAATGAAGTATTACACAGTGTCCATTAAAATCACTGAGCTGCATGGACATGTCGAGTCCTCCAGAGATAGAGACATTAGTTCACGCCACTCTCACTAATAGATGGGGTTACGCCCCTATTATCCCTGAATTACCTAATTAGAGAAATAGAATTGCGTTAATTTGTCTTGATCTTCACAGACATATCTGATGGGTTCTTGTAGGTTTCCATGACGTTATATTTGGATGTCTCGGCTACATTTTACATGGCACTTTCTCAGCCTCTCTCTTTCTTTACCAGTCGGTGAAATCTAATCTAATGAAGCAAAAATAAACATATTTTATAATTAATGGCCCCTCAGATTAATGGTAATGGGGCGAATACTTTTACTGCTTTTAATGATTTTTTTAAAAAAACTTTTTTATGTCTCTGTTTCCTTTCAGTACCAAAGAAACTTCTACTTGAAACGCAGCCAAAATCCACAAATTACCAGGGAGTACGGCAAACACACTTCACCCGACTGCCGGGAGCGTATGACCGCGATGTGATTGGGGATGGGGTCCTTTTTCCTGATCCTGCATTCATAACTGAACACGTTCTGGCAGGTAAGGCAAATGTTCATTGTATAAGGAAATTCTGGGCCAGATTACAATTTGGGGAGCAATTTATAATACTTCAAAATATTAATATAATACTTCAAATAAAAATACCATGAAGTGTCTTGATAATACTGTCATACAGTACAAAATAGTGCAGACCGTGCTCATATAACACAGTTATATAGTAGTGCCAGCATACAGTACACAATAGTGCAAGACATTGCCCATATAATACACAGTACTATATAGTAGTGCCAGCATACAGTACACAATAGTGCAAGACATTGCCCATATAATACACAGTACTATATAGTAGTGTCAGCATACAGTACACAATAGTGCAAGACATTGCCCATATAATACACAGTGCCATATAGTAGTGCCAGCATACAATACACAATAGTGCCAGACATTGCCCATATAATACACAGTGCCATATAGTAGTGCCAGCATACAATACACAATAGGACCAGATATTGCCCATATAATACGCAGTGCTCTATAGTAGTGCCAGCATACAATACACAATAGTGCCAGACATTGCCCATATAATACACAGTGCCATATAGTAGTGCCAGCATACAATACACAATAGGGCCAGATATTGCCCATATAATACGCAGTGCTCTATAGTAGTGTCAGCATACAATACACAATAGGGCCAGATATTGCCCATATAATACACAGTGCTAAATAGTAGTGCCAGCATACAGTACACAATAGTGCCAGACATTGCCCATATAATACACAGTGCCATATAGTAGTGCCAGCATACAGTACACAATAGTGCAAGGCATCGTTCATATAATATACAGTACTATATAGTAGTACCAGCATACAGTACACAATAGTGCAAGACATTGCCCATATAATACACAGTGCTCTATAGTAGTGCCAGCATACAATACACAATAGTGCCAGACATTGCCCATATAATACACAGTGCCATATAGTAGTGCCAGCATACAGTACACAATAGTACCAGACAGTGCCCATATAATACACAGTGCCATATAGTAGTGCCAGCATACAGTACACAATAGTGCAAGACATTGCCCATATAATACACAGTGCTCTATAGTAGTGCCAGCATACAGTACACAATAGTACCAGACATTGCCCATATAATACACAGTGCCATATAATAGTGCCAGCATACAGTACACAATAGTGCAAGGCATCGTTCATATAATATACAGTACTATATAGTAGTACCAGCATACAGTACACAATAGTCCAAGACATTGCCCATATAATACACAGTGCCATATAGTAGTGCCAGCATACAATACACAATAGTGCCAGACATTGCCCATATAATACACAGTGCCATATAGTAGTGCCAGCATACAATACACAATAGTGCCAGACATTGCCCATATAATACACAGTGCTCTATAGTAGTGCCAGCATACAATACACAATAGTACCAGACATTGCCCATATAATACACAGTGCCATATAGTAGTGCCAGCATACAATACACAATAGTACCAGACATTGCCCATATAATACACAGTGCCATATAGTAGTGCCAGCATACAATACACAATAGTGCCAGACATTGCCCATATAATACACAGTGCTCTATAGTAGTGCCAGCATACAGTACACAATAGTGCAAGGCATCATTCATATAATATACAGTACTATATAGTAGTACCAGCATACAGTACACAATAGTCCAAGACATTGCCCATATAATACACAGTGCTCTATAGTAGTGCCAGCATACAGTACACAATAGTACCAGACAGTGCCCATATAATACACAGTACTATATAGTAGTGCCAGCATAGTGTCATACAGTGATCTTGTAACATTGCTATACAGTGTAAGTAGTATTAACACAATGCCATATACTACAGCCCACATAGTGCCATACAGTGGTCCTATAATATTTTCATGCGGTGTAAGTAGTGTCAATACATTGCCATAGGGTAGTGTCAGCATAGTGCCATATGGTGCTCTTATAATATTTCCATGCATTATAAGAAGAGTTGGCACAGTCCATATAATACATCACACATACTGTGATATAGGGCTCTTATATTATTGGCATATAACAGAGGTCAAACTTGGCTGGGCCAAATGGGCTGCACATAGAAAAAAAATTAAGTTAATGGGCCATTTTCCTTCCTTACATTATGGCAGTGGCCCCATACAATTTAATATCTCCTAGCAATAGCCCTGTAAAGCATAATGGTCATCAGCAGTGACCCCTTATAGTTTGATGTCCCTCAGCAGTGACCCCACAAAATGTAATGTCCCTGCAGCAGTGGCTCCATACAGTTTAATGTCCCTCAGCATTGGCCCTGTACTATTTAAGGTCCCTCAGCAGTCGCCCCAAAAAGTTTAATATTCTTCTACAGTGGCCCCCCTAAGTTTAATGTCCCCGCAGCAGTGACTCCATACAGTTCATATCCCCCCCCCCACCGGTGGCCCCCAGCCAGTACTTACCCCATTGCTCCAGGCACACATACATCACAGCAGTGCACTAGGAGCAGGGGAAGAGAGTAGAGGGTCCCTTAGAAAACCCCTTTACATGTACCTGTATGTCCTGTATTATATTAGCAATCCATTAATATGAACATGTTCTGTGTAATGCTTAGTGTCACCTGTAGTGGCGCTGCAGGGAAATTGAACACATACTACCAGGTTTTCCCACAGATCATTGATGATTGCAGCGGGTCGCAGCCGGGGGACATTCTCTGATCAGCTTATTATCTTCTGCATCTTCTAAAATGTAGAGATTGTCCAAAACAGAGAAGTTATTTAATAAAAAAACAAACCAAACAAAGCGATAATGAACGTAGCAATTATGTCTGATTTCAGTTTGTGAGTGTCCTCCAAGCTAAATATCCCGGCCAGGAGCCGTCTGTGTAATTTTAATAAGGCTCTATGAGAGGAAGTGATTAATACATCTGTCTTGGTCTAATTGGCTCCAGATAAAAAGCAGAAGCCAAGGATGCAGGTCTGGAGAAAGTCAGCGAGACGCTGCGTCCAGTCTGATCTCATGTTTAGCTGGGAAGTTTATATTGGAGAAGACTTGTAGTTGTGTTATAGAAGATACATCCGCAGGTCAATTGATCTTAAAGAGAAACTCCCCATCCAATATTGAGTCAGGGAACTGTCTTGTACATGATTGGCAAAAGGTCCTTGACTTCATGTCCCAGAGGACAACCTATAGAGATAACCCTGGTATACATTAACCGGGATCTATAGACACTGTAGTGGGATTATCTCTTCACCTTGTGTATCATGCAGACACAAAGAAAGGACAGGCAGCTGCCTTTTACCCAATTGATAATAACCTCTCTATGGGAGCGATCGACCCTCCTATCTCCAATCAAACCATGGCACCCGTGGGGCAAAGCAACTCGCAGATGGCACTGATCAGCAACGTCTTGGCAGCATATTCCTTTATCACAGGTATGTAGTAACTAGACAAGTTTGATGATTATCATGGAGTGGTGATGAGTAGGGTTGAGCTGATCTGGAAATTTCAGGATCGTTTTTAAAATCCGATTTCCGATCATTTTCCATTCGAACCCGATCCTAATTACAATTCTAATGCAAGTCAATGGGATTTTTTTTTAATAATCGAAGATCGGATTTTAAAAAGATCCTATTCCCTATACAGCATGGAGTCCAAAAATTGTTTACATTTTTGGACTCCATGCTGTGTAGTGATTAAAAAAAAAAATCCCCCAGCTACTTAGCCCCCCTGGTGTCCACTTCCCTGCACAGATCCGCTGCCGCTCCCCGTTCTTCTCGGTCTAGTCCTCTCTCATTGACATAGCTTCAGAGCACTGTGCGCGCCCCCACCTCCCTAGGCTAGTGTTAGAGATGATGGGAGTAGGCGGGGCTTGTTGTGGCTTAGGAGAGTGTGGGCGAGGAGACGTGAGTGCATCACTCATGTCTCCCCTCCCAGTACCCGCCCACACTCTCCTAAGCCACAAGCCATTCTTCTCCCAGCATTTCTAACACTAGTCTAGGGAGGCGGGGGTGCGCAGGGCGCTCTGAAGGCCTGTAAAGGAGAAAGAAGAGAACCAAGAACAACAGGGAGTGGTAGCGATCTGTGCAGGTAAGTTGAGCGGCACAGAGTGATTTACCGCAGCCTGCCACTCTTCTGCTTCGTCCTTGTTTTACCGTAAACTCAGCTCTGCTACATCTGAGATGTAGCAGAGCCGAATATACTGCACAGCAGGGAGGAAACAGAAGAGTATTACGCTTCCATAGGAATGAATGGACACAGTCGGCAGGCAGGGGGTTAAGTGGCCGCCTGCCGGCAAAGCCTGCCTTCCATTCATTCCTATGGGTGCGTGCTCGCTCATCTGATACTATAGGTTTTCCCACAATGATTGGCCAGTAGCCAAGCATTGTGGGAAAAAAAACTCCGATCTCGATCCCGCTGGAAAAGATCGGGATCGGAATTCTGATCATGAAATTTACTCGATCGCTGATCGGAATCCGAACATTCCGATCCTGATCGCTCAACCCTAGTGATGAGTGAACCTCATGAGATTCGTTTCAAGACTATTCCAAGGTTTGCCCTCTGAAAGTACCATTATTATAATCTGGGGTCTCTTCATACCCCAAAGTATAATAAATGGAGGCCCAAGGGAGGTGTGGTGAAAAATAAACCTTCCCTCACCTCTGCTGGTCTCATGGTATCCAGTATGCCTTCCCCCTTCTTCTGGGGGCTTCTGGATGTCATGGGCCTCAGGGGACCACAGAGACTTGTGATTGGGCCTCCGCAGTCACATCAGGTCAGTCATGATGCTTTGAGGCTGTGATATCACAGAAGAGGCCCAAACATGTCCAAAGATGCCGGGCAATGTTCTTCTGGCCCCATGAGAGAGATGAGACAAGGTGATTATTAGTATTTATGATGTTTCTGCACATGCCCTGGGCTTCCGCTTATTATATTCTGGGGTCCTGGAGAAGAGACCCTCGATTGTTATAATGATGCATGAGGGGCAAACTCCAGAAAACTTCAAGTTTGACTCAATCCAAGATTGTTGAACCTGGCTCATCTCTATTATGAAACCACAGAAACTCTATGTGCCGCCATAAGGTTTCCCGCTTTATAGCTCGGTATCACTGAAGTATTCTCTCCTATATGCAAAGAAAAATATCTCTTTAACACAGAATTTAATGGAGCATGGCTCAGAACCGTTGGAAACCTTCACATTAAGTTAGTGACGGGTGCAGTTGGCCAACCAAGTTGTGTATTTGATGGATTTTAATAAAGGAGCTCAGTAAATCCATAGTGAGTTCCCTGTTTTCAGCCGTCTGACCTGTACAAGGGGAGTCTCCCTGTCCATTACACAGAGAAGGGCTAAGAACCCACTGAAAACCTTCTCATCAAGTCAATAACATGTAAGACGTACAGGTATGGGCAATCAGATTGTGTATTTGATGGATTTTAATAAAGGAACAACGCTCAGTAAAACAGTAGTGAGTTCTCTGTTTTCAGCCGTCGGACCTGTACAAGGGAAGTCTCCCTCTCCCTTACACAGAGCAGAAACTGGCAACTCAGTCCTCCCATGGCAAACAGGTCAGACACATAGCTGTGGTTGCTAATCGCCCTGTGTCTGGGACCTTGGTTGGGTTCTGTTCTATATAAATGGAAAGAGTGAAGGAGGAGGAGAGCAGCCTCATAAGTGGAGAAGGAAACAGATTTCTTTAATAAGATATATTGCAAATTTTCTTCTATTGCATTGTACTATTCATTTAGGTCAATACAACCAACATGCAATACCAGACGCAACCTGTAGACTAGAGCGGCGCTGTTTCTGGAATAAAAAGCTGTCTTTTTTTTTCTATTTTTCATTATGGGCCTGAAGTATACATTTTAGTTTTTCAGCCATAACTTTGGTTACTAGTGTCCACTGGGCCCTTATAAGCACCTGATTTCAAGAACATCTATGTTGTTACACCCTTGGATCGGGTTCATGAGACTTTCCTCTTATTTATAGACCAGCTGGGTCTTGGAGATTTGGCCTATTCCCACGGACACTTGTTCTGTTATAAGGATCCAGAACGGCAGCCATGGGCCATGTGTCCTCATACACACTTGAGCCGTTCTCCTCGGTGTGATTACGAGCTGTAATCCACATGTGTTATTATAAAGAGCCGCCATTTCTCATAGATGAAAGCTCTGGATTTTTTTTTCATTCGGATGTCTCTAGTAGCTTTGTTTGCGGATGAGTAATGTCTTCTGGCTTCAGCTCAGGTCCAAAGAACTTTTTCATTTCCAAATATAACTGCAAGTAAAACAAACATACGATTACATATTTGGAAATATTTAGTCCTGAGGTCTGCAGCACAGCGGAGAACGCATTATTCACCGACTAAACTGAATATCTGCCGAGAGACCCGGGGGTCATCCAGTGCAGGGATCCGTAAATAAGCATTATCTACGCAGGATATTGATTTTGCTGGTTAATGTTCTTGATGTCTCTGATCTATTCAATCCTACAAAATTAAATAAACTTCAATAAGTTGTGTCCTACAAACCTACGGTTAAGGCTAGTCGCAACTTTGACCGAGACTCCCATCATGTGACTAAAGATTCACCTTGCGACTCTTTCACCAGTGTAAATGTATGGAGTTGCATTGCAACTGTGCTGCGACTATGACTTTTAGTCGCAAAAAGATAGAAGCACTACCCTTTTTTGTGACTAAAGTCATAGACATCGCGCCCTGAGGGTCGCAATGTAACTCCATTCATTCACATTGGTGAAGGAGTCTCAAGGCGACACAGCGATCCTTGGTCAAAGTCGGGGAAAGCCCAAAACAAGTGAGTGAGCTGCTCACTAATGGACGTATTAATACGTCCATTAGTGAGCAGCTCACTCACTTGTTTTGGGTATACTAAATTGGCACGTAATACTTTATTACCGTATATATTGGTTCCAAAGTTGGGGAAAGCATACAAACTTAATCTGGTGGTTTACTGTTAAGAGGATTTTTTCAGTGACAAATATTCTAGTTGTTCACTGTCACCACTAGGGGGAGATTAGGGGTTTACTGCAGACAGGTGATACTTTGCATGCATGCTGTAAAATCTTAAAGAGAACCTTTTGCCAACTCCATCAAGTCCAGTTATTTGCATCATTTACTAGCTCCTGCTCCACTGATTCTGGCACAGTTGGAATTTTTTCTCTAGCCCCCACCATTCCTGAGCAATCAATGCTATTAGTTTTGGTGCCTGTTAAGCTATTTAATCTCTGTAGTCAGGAGGGCGGTGTCAGGCCGAAGCAAACAAGAGGTGTGACTCTGAGCTATGACACTGTCTGCCTCTGATTGGAGCTCTGAATCACGCCCCCTGACATCGCCCTTCTGACATTACAGAGCTTAAATATCACATTAGACACCAAAACTACCTGCACATGTTGCTCAGGATTAGTGGGGTCTAGAGATAAAAATTGCAATTGTGCTGGAAACAGTGGAGTGGCAGATTCTAAGAACCTGGATTGGTGAAGGTGGTGAAAGGTCCTCTTTAAAGGGGTTTTCCAGTGAATTAAAGCCAATTAAATTAAAGACCCCTGGAAGTAGTAACACTCAAGTAACACTGGGACAGGAGTGCTACAGGAGTCACGAAGAGTATCACATATTTATATTAGGGCCCCTATTTTGAGAAGCTCTTAATATAATTTTAATTTCCTGTATAACCCCTTTCAGCTCCCCCTAGTGGTGGCTGCATGCGCACACTATTTTATTAAAGCTGTTATCTCAGATTACTTATCCAACAAAATAGGTGATCGCTGGGGGTCCTGCTGCTGGCACCACCACTAGTGCTGATAAGAGGGGTCCTATGCTCCCATTTTATTAGGCACAAAGTCTCACTTCTAATATTATCTACTAAACATTCCTAAAGCTCTGATGGAAAACAATGCAAGGACATCCTATAGTTGGCCGACGTCTAAAAGCAACAACATCAATATAGGCGTAAACATCTGCTACAGATATTCCACATTCTGCAACATATTATGACAATTGGATATAGTATGAAATACTCTCGCACTACACAGACTCGTGGTAGAGACCAAGCATCGTACGCTATCCATTGGAATCTCTTGGATGTGGAGCCAACACTTCCTAAGGCAAGATACGTAGGGAGAGAGTATGACGACACGTTTCTCCTTTGCTTGTTCAGAGGATTCTTTGTGAAACTGCTCCATCTCCCAGGTAGATAAGAACGTCACATTATTGGGATATTACTAGAAATCGTCTTCTCAAATTGCTTTGCGTATCTTTTGGTCATTGGCCTACCTTTAATAATAATAATAATAATAATAATAATAATAAATTTTGTTTATATAGCGCCAACATATTCCGCAGCGCTGTACAATTTGTAGGGCTCAAATACAGACAGAAAGATACATTACAAAGAAAGTCATTTCACACAATGGGACTGAGGGCCCTGCTCGCAAGAGCTTACAATCTATGAGGTAGAGGGGGTGACACAAGAGGTAGCAGGGGCGGCATTGCTTATACAGAGGTAGACATTTTTGTAATAGAGGTGACTGTCATTACACAAACATAAAACTGTAGGAGCCGTCACTAGTGGTGTCCTTTAATATGTGGAAGGAGCTTGGACCTATAAAGTTAGCCTGAGATGGCCTCATATCATGTGGGGTAATGTGGGAGCGGGGACAGAGGAGGGTTAGATTTATGGGATTCTAATTATAGTACGGAAGGGTTTATGTTAGACATTGTGATAGGCTTGTCTGATAAGTTGTGTCTTTAGTTTGCACTTAAAACTGTAGAAATTGGGAGTTAATCTGATTGTTCGGGGTAGAGCATTCCAGAGAAGTGGTGCAGCTCAGGAGAAGTCTTGTATACGAGCGTGGGAGGTTCTGATAATAGAGGATGTAAGTGTTAGGTCATTGAGTGAGCGGGGAGCACGGGTTGGGCGGTAGACAGAGATGAGGGAGGAAATGTATGGAGGTGCGGCATTATGGAGAGCCTTGTGGATGAGAGTGATAACTTTATATTTTATTCTATAATGAATAGGCAGCCAATGTAGTGACTGGCACAGACCAGAGGCATCGCTGTAGCGTCTAGCCTGATAGATGAGCCTGGCCACTGCATTCAGAATAGATTGTAGGGGGGGAGAGTTTAGTGAGGGGAAGACCGATTAGTAAGGAGTTACAGTAGTCAAGGCGAGAATGAATCAGAGAGACAATAAGTGTCTTTAGTGTATCTCTGGTAAGGAAAGGGCGTATTCTGGAGATGTGTTTGAGGTGGAGGTGACATGAACGTGCGAGTGATTCAATATGAGGGGTGAAGGAAAGGTCTGCATCAAACATGACCCCGAGGCAGCGGGCATGCTGCCTAGGAGTTATAGTAAGGCCTGAGACTGCAATGGATATATCTGGGACAGATCTATTAGATGGTGGAAACAGTAGTAGTTCAGTCTTGGCTAGAAGTAATCTAAACCATATGGTCTAAACCAGCCAATGACAATTGTGAGCTGGGAGTTTCTTACAACTGTCTTGGCTGGTTTAGGTCATGGGGTTTGAGTTATAATTGGTCAAGTCAACTACTAGTTGGATTTTTTTGGAAACACAGTAGAATACCATATGGACAATTGAGGTTCTTATTATTCCGTTCAAATCTGATGGCCAATTTGAGTATATAAGATACATAAGGAATTTTGGGAAGTTCTCCCATTACTACCTATCTAATCACTTCTAGATTAGGTGTCAGTTTATCATTATCCTGTTAGTAGAACCCCCAAGTGAGATTATCTTCCTTGGTTCTGGACCCTCAGGTATCATTGTGATTGTTTGGTGGCCTCTACATGTCATGGTTCGTTGATCCTATCCATTTTTTTGTTTCTGCATTTATTTTGCAGAGGCTAAACCCCCCAACTCGACTTTCCTTCCTAATCCACAATATTTTAGGATAAATGTAATGTAATATAATAAGCTCAGCCATCTGCTCCTTCCCTGTACAATCCATAAGAACTAGAAAGAAGTACGAGCTACTCAACACCGCAGACTTGTAGAAATTCTTGAGTCCCGGTTGGCCGGCTTCTGCCTCCTCACAATGACACTGTAACATTACTATGGATGAAATAATAGCTGTGTGCACTTTTGGCTCGGCTAATCGTAGTGTTTGCACCTGCTAAACTATTGGCCAGAACACGTCCAGCACAGCTGTCCTGCTCCTATAAATACTGGGACATTCCTTCACAAGCTACAAACCTGTATTTACTGGCCGGGGTTGTCGAATGACTTTATTTATACGTTGCAATGTTACAAGTGGAGTCTTAAACGGTCCAAGAGCAGCAGCTGTAGCGTAGAGGTCCGAACATGAAAGGATAATGTCAGACCCGTGCTGTAAACAGCAGCCCCATATGCCCTGGAATCTGTCTGAAGTGCCCCGGTGTAACCATATAGATGATCTATTAGGCACATTTCAAGAATAGAAATCCTGGGATAGTCCTACAAGACGTTGTCCTTTCTCATTGACCCTTTACTTTAGGACACTGCACCAAGATTAGTAACAAACTATCGCTATAGGCCTTGTGATGGGGGGTCCGATGCTGATACCTCTCCATTTAATTGTTTAGTTCTAGAATGCATGACAATGGAACAAGGTTGGGATAGTTCTTAATCAAAAAATTCCTATTCGTTTGGTTCTACAGCTCTCATGCCGTTCTATATGTTTCCAGACAACAAACTCTCATACTGCTGTCCAGCTGTCCCCTCTTGTCCCCCGATTATATTTGGTACATCAGTTAGTAGATTAGTTTGGTAGATTAGGGACGGGGACAGATAACAGAGAGTATGGTTGGGCAATTCATCGAGAAATAACAGAGATTGAAAGTTAGCTCAATTTAATCAACGTGTCCTTGCTCACATGGATTATTTCAATCATTTTACATCCATGCCATCTTGTCTGACACTACCATTGGCTAATGGATATGTTAACCCCTTCTTGACATCTGCCATACTAGTACGGCGGATGCTGGGTGTTTAAACCTGTTGGCCGCTCGGGAGCCGGGTGGCCACCATAGCCACCGGGTGTCTGCTGTTTTATACAGCACACATATCTTATACAGCATGGACGTCCATACTGTTTTATGAAGCAGACACCCGGCGCTAATGCCCACGATTGGTACCCGCATCGATCGCAGGCATTGACTCCTCTGGCGCCTTGGTCAAAGCTGACCGAGGTGCCGTTTTTTCATTTAGTGCCTTCTATTGCAGGCCAGTCTATGAAAAATGCCTGTGGCGGGAAGGGGTTAATAATTATAAACTAGGGATGGATGAACCTCCCAAAATTTGTTTCTGGTTCTGGTAGCTCGGGTCCCTAATTCGTTTTGGGTCAAACAAGTTCACATAGAAACCCCGGAGTACGATATTGGAGGCCCAAAGGAGGTGTAAATAATAAAAAAAAAACATTTATGCTCACCTGTTTTGGACCTCCTTGAGGTCTGGAGCTTTCTCTCTCGTGATCGACTCAAAGCGAGATAGAATTGTTCTCCAGATGAAGTTATCCTTCAAAATTTCCTTTATTATTACACGAAGTGCAACGTTTCGGGTATATAACCCTTCATCAGGCAATTATAGATATATAGTTTGGAGGAGATTGTCCATGGATGTTGACATGATGCAGTGGAGTCCAGATATTGCAGATTCCCAGGCGATAGGGTTGGTGAGCCTAAAGTGACTAATACCTCCGGGTCAGCTAGGACGCTGTTGTGAACCTTCCATGGAATGAATTGCAGTCCTGTGATCTTCTTGGTGATGTCAAAAGCCTGGGATCACTGCTAAGTCCCAATCACAGGCCACATTGGCATGCCAAGAATAATAGCATCATGTCGTTTGGTGTGCCCATGTGACCGTTGTGGCCAAATCACAGGCCTCAGTGTTGTCGCTGTTGTAATCGAGGTAAAATGTTTAATTAATCATTATTTAGGCCATAATCGCTCAGCCCTAAAAGAGAGTGTGATGATGGATCAGACTACACAGGGTATGTAGTCTGTTAACATGGAGACACATAATTTTACAAGGGACTGGAATATTTTCAATCAAGACCACTTTTACACCAGGTTTACTTTTTGGGGGATTTGGAATAGGGTCACTTTACCTCAAAATTGAAGGTGCTATGCCGTCCCGGTTAGGCGGCTTTGAGAAGGAGTGAAATACTGTGATGGATTATTTCCGAGTAACTTATTTGTGCACTGTGTAAAAAATAACCTTAGTCGACTCTTAAAGACTGCAGAGAAATCACTGACACAAGAGTCTTGGTTCCCCAGGGTATGCTTACCTTAAAGATAAGGATAATGAATTAGTCACAGTCTATATTTTCTTCCACTTAACTCTTTAAAGTGTTCCTTTTAACCGCAGACTTACAAAGTATATTATACACCTCAGTTAAGTAAAGCAATAGGTTGTCCACTTTGGATAATCTCTTTTTTGATGGAAGTTTCTCCAAAAATAAGCTGGTCACTGGGTATCTAATTGCTCGAAGCTCCAGATACTCTGGGTGAAAACGTATCATCAATTGTCTAATTTCCCTGCAGCACCCCCACAGGAGATATGAAGCATTACACAATACGTATAGAACTCAATGAACAATGTACAAACATATGGGGTCTTCCAAAGCGAGAGATGGACCGGGGAACCCTTTGCTATCAAATCAGATTTTTTTTTTCATGGGATTTCTAAACCAGACATCTTCCCTAAGCATTTGGGGACTTTGAGTGGGCGTCCATCTTAAATTAGATGGAGGATCCTTGTGTTCTTCAAATTGGAGGTCATCGCACATTCATCTTACAAGGTGCTGGTTTTATTTTGGACATCAATAACAGAAATGTATTAATAAAAGGTGAAGCGCGGAGATCATTCTCCTCTGGTCCTACTGGCACGTTCATCTTACGACTGGTCAATCGATGAACCTTGTAGAGTTCATGGACTCACGGTAGTGCAGTAGTTTTGGAGAACCTTTTTCAGGTCCAAATTCACAAACTTCACCCATTGTCAACTTCTAATATAGCAGCCAGGACTGAATATGATGATCTTTAGCCAACCAGTGTAGATGAGGCTACCCATGATGGTATTAGCCCACCAGAGGTTGCCTCCGTCCACTGGTGGGTCAGTCCTACCATACATATTTCTGGTATGGTTTTCAGATTTCAAGTTTCATAGGTTGGACCAAATAAGATTCTGGAACTACTCAATAATGCAAAGTATTGCGACACTATATTCAACTGCAGATATCCTCCGATAGGTCTATGGGGTTTTTCCGTGATTTAGCAGATGTTCTGAAAATGTCTACGTCTCCTATTTAAAAAGTAGATAAAGAAAGATTTAGAATCACAAAAATCCCTCTTTGTTATTCTTAAAAGTCCTCTTATGAGTCCGGGCAGCATTTCTTCTTTTTAATATTGCACAATGGGCCAATGTTCTGGGCTGAAGTTCACTTTATTAAGTTCCCAAATGCGCGATTTGTCTTACAATCTAGTTTTCCGGCTATTTGCCAGGCTGCCGCAGTACAGGAAGGGCAGATATAATTGAGAGAGTGTAGAGGAGGCTAGGAACAGAAGGAAATGTAAATGATAAGTCAAACCTCGGTCATGTAGGAATTTCATTTTTCGGTGGTCTGGGCACGGGGCCAGAGTGGGTCCTCTAAATGAATGTAAGTTGTTAAGGGATTAACTTTCATTATTTGGGATGGATAGAATGCAGATGACACAACCAGATATGTCACACAAGTCCATAGGCATTGTGGGGTTATAGAGTATAAACATTGTGGATGGAATGTATTTAGGATCATGTATTTTCAAGGTATACATCCCATTAGATATTAAAGTGGTTATCTAATATAGAAAATCCATTTTATTATTCGAGACTAGAGAGAGATTCGAGACCGGATTCAATCTGAATTTTCTAAAAATTTCAGGTTTCAACCTAAACCAAAAGCTTTTGGGGTTCTTTGCTCATAAATCACTATTAGACTCTAGTCTAGGGTCTGAAGAGTATAGTAAGTAGAGGCCCGGGGTGGGGAGGGTGCAGAAACATAATGACAGCTTATTCTCACCTTCCCTCACCTCTCTTAGGCTCTCTCACAGCATCTAGTGCTTCCTCTGGATCCTCTTTACTTCTCTTCCGGCCTCCCGCATGACATCATGTGTCTGGGGGATGTTGTGCGGGACATCCCAATATCATGATACTTGCATTAAAGCTCCAAGACATTGGTTCACCCCACGTGACCACTGAGACCCAAGTATAAGTGTTTATTATGTTTAGACACTTCCCCTGGACCTCCACTTATTATACTGAAGAGACCCCAGAGTATAACAATAGCATTCCTGGTTCAGAACCTAACAAATATTTGCAAAATGAATCTCGCAAGATTCGCCCATCTCTGTTTAGGATCTCCATCCATAAACCAGAGCAGAGAGCGGCTATAAAAAGTACCTTGTTTACTGGAGGACCTGGTACGCCCATGTAATACAAAAGCAGGCCAGTGATACAGATGAGAACTATGTAATACTTAATGTTACCTGTGGTGGTGCTGTAGAGAATTTGAACACTTACACTCATGCTTTCACCCAGTATACAGTTGATTGATGGGTACCCTAGTAGTAAAGCACTCTATGATCCGCCTATTATTGGCGTACTAATCTATCAGAAAAGGACTATATATCATTTTGCTATTGGTGGAAATTCATCTTTTGAGACTCCCACTGTTTTTGTTTGCATAGCGATACCCTTGGCACTTGCTGTGCAGGGAATACGCAAGTGAGCTTATTTATGGTCAGCCATATTACTGGCACACCACTGGACAATGATGTATCAGCACTATGGGTCCTTCATAGTAAGGATCGTTGGGGATCCCAGTAGTTGGACACCCACCATTACTTTATATAATCAGAAAACCCCTTTAAATTGTACCTTTCAGCAGCATATGGGACACTATGCCTCCAGCAGGTCCTTATGGACCGGTGGTATGTCTGTCCATACTAGGAATGCTGAAAAAAACCTTGTACATACTGAGAGATGAGTTCTCCTAGCACATGGAGACTTGATCATTCTTAAAAGTCCCATAGAAGTCCCTGGGGTGAGCCATAGGGACCCCTGTTTTCAAGATAGATGGAGGTCCCACAAGTGGAACCTACATCTACCATACATTTATTCATAAATGTCCCTGATAAAAATAATCTAATACCTACTATCTGGTGTTGGCTGTAGGGTTGTGTGGGCATATGGGCATGTCACCACTGACCAAGGGCTTTTTTTTGGAGCAGCGGTTGTTTCACGGATGAGCATTGTTTTTTGTGTTACTTTGTTAAAAAATGCTACAGGTTCTTACCATGACTTGTTACTGAGCCCTGGGACAAGTAAAGGCTCATCACAATGGACAATGGTGGAAGAAGAAAAGCCATTAATTCTAAATCAGTTTGATAAACTCCATTGTTTCTTGTTTTACTTCCCTAGCCCTGACATGTCTTTCTGATTTATTTCTAGAAAATCCGGAGAGAGCCGCTTTGTATTTCGTATCTGGAGTGTGCATTGGCCTAATTCTGACACTAGTGGCTTTAGTAATGAGGATATCCTGTCAGACAGACTGTAAAAGGTCCACGGTGAAGAAGAACCCCAGGAAACAGGATAGTGATAGCGATACCAGCGACAGCGACGATGACTCGGACACCACCTCCGACCTCTCGGCCAGGAGGCACAGGCGCTTTGAGAGGACTTTAAATATGAACGTTTTCACTTCTGCAGAAGAACTTGAGAGAGCGCAAAGGCTTGAAGAAAGGGAACGCATCATCCGAGAGATTTGGATGAACGGACAACCGGACATCCCAGGAACAAGGAGTCTTAACCGTTATTATTAGGAACAAACTGCGGTGAACAATGGGAAACTTGTATTTTCTGAGCGACAGGGACAGGATAGGCAGAGGAAGCAATTATTTATGAGTGCAAGCTGAGCAATTCCTCAATGTTCAGGCCGTTGGAACAACAAAAACATGACACTTATTCCTGTTGTCCGAGAGGACAATTGACAGAAGACCACTACCGGTGTTCCTGTTGCTCGAGAGGACAATTGACAGGAGGCCACTGGTTATGAGCTAGTCTTTACTGAGACACTAGTGATGTTGTCTGAGGCTGGTCCTTGATGACTCTCCATGTTCTCCATTTGGGGTGATGTTACCAGCATGGACAATGGAACGATACAATGCAAGACTTTATTACAACTATTTTGGGCATTTTCCTTTTTGACAGAGAACAACCTGAAAGACAATATATGTTCCTTGCAGACGTGAAATCCTCTTGGTGATTGTACAGTCTGTGATATTTAATAGGTGTTTTGAAATTTTCCCCGTTTTTTGGCAGCATTTAGAACTGACACCTCAGGGATGAAGTACTGTTGTATTTTCATAAGCTTTCAGGGTCGATGTACGGTAGCAGAGCTGGATTTACAATTGGGGAGTTTCAGGGAACTTTCGGCATGGTTAGAGTTGATTTAGATGAAGATAGTTTGAACCTGCCGAATTTTGATGGAATCATTCGATGGTCTCATATGGGGACCTTCTAATTGGAGATGTGGGAGGAAAAGAAAGACTGGGCACGTTGGTTTTTAACATATCCAGTCCTTTGTTTCCTCTGCCTGAAGAGTCACTGCCAGAAGTGTCTTGTAGAAGCTTATTCTCATCTGCCAACTGAAATATTTCTATGTCAAAGTTGGAGGAGTTGACCATTGGCTGAAGGAACATGTGGCCAATGGTTACCATTTTGTGATCGGTGGGAATCCGACCTTTGAAACACGCATTAACTCTGAAAATGAAGGCCATTCCATATCTCTGGTCCTGACTACCTTTTGAGCAGGGAACTTCAGCACAGCCCTGTTCAAGTGATGTTAATACTACAATACTCAAAGCCAGCTCCAACTGGATGTGGGTCTTAGGTGATAGAGTCCTAGTCTGTCTAACGTACCCTCATCTTGATATGGTAAATTTAAAAGAACAAATCTTATACATAGGGCTGAACAAGACATTGGGAATCTCTGATGCTGAATTCCTGTGTCATGCTCCAATCTATCAAGCCCTGCATCAATCATAACACAGTATATACATTTTACATGAAGTGTCCGGTTAATGTACAGGGTTATTTATTACAATAATCGCCCATATATATTAAAGATTCTTAAAGCATATGTCCATATTTGAACACCATTTTAGTTTGTATATGTAGATATAGAGTACCTAAAATAATAAGTAACATTGCAGTACTTATCTTCTACTGAGTTATATCCTGTATTATACTCCAGAGCTGCGCTCACTATTCTGCTGGTGCAGTCACTGTGTACATACATTACATTACTTATCCTGTAATGATCCTCAGTTACATCCTGTATTATACTCTAGAGCTGCACTCACTATTCTGCTGGTACAGTCACTGTGTACATACATTACATTACTTATCCTGTACTGATCCTGAGTTACATCCTGTATTATACTCCAGAGCTGCACTCACTATTCTGCTGGTACAGTCACTGTGTACATACATTACATTACTTATCCTGTACTGATCCTGAGTTACATACTGTATTATACACCAGAGCTGCGCTCACTATTCTGCTGGTGCAGTCACTGTGTACATACATTACATTACTTATCCTGTACTGATCCTGAGTTACATCCTGTATTATACTCCAGAGCTGCACTCACTATTCTGCTGGTACAGTCACTGTGTACATACATTACATTACTTATCCTGTACTCATCCTGAGTTACATCCTGTATTATACTCCAGAGCTGCACTCACTATTCTGCTGGTACAGTCACTGTGTACATACATTACATTACTTATCCTATTGCTGATCCTGAGTTACATCCTGTATTATACTCCAGAGCTGCCCTCACTATTCTGCTGGTACAGTCACTGTGTACATACATTACATTACTTATCCTGTACTGATCCTCAGTTACATCCTGTAGTATACTCCAGAGCTGCACTCACTATTCTGCTAGTACAGTCACTGTGTACATACATTACATTACTTATCCTGTACTGATCCTGAGTTACATCCTGTATTATACTCCAGAGCTGCGCTCACTATTCTGCTGGTACAGCCACTGTGTACATACATTACATTACTTATCCTGTACTGATCCTCAGTTACATCCTGTAGTATACTCCAGAGCTGCACTCACTATTCTGCTAGTACAGTCACTGTGTACATACATTACATTACTTATCCTGTACTGATCCTGAGTTACATACTGTATTATACTCCAGAGCTGCACTCACTATTCTGCTAGTACAGTCACTGTGTACATACATTACATTACTTATCCTGTACTGATCCTGAGTTACATACTGTATTATACACCAGAGCTGCGCTCACTATTCTGCTGGTGCAGTCACTGTGTACATACATTACATTACTTATCCTGTACTGATCCTGAGTTACATCCTGTATTATACTCCAGAGCTGCACTCACTATTCTGCTGGTACAGTCACTGTGTACATACATTACATTACTTATCCTGTACTCATCCTGAGTTACATCCTGTATTATACTCCAGAGCTGCACTCACTATTCTGCTGGTACAGTCACTGTGTACATACATTACATTACTTATCCTGTACTGCTCCTGAGTTACATCCTGTATTATACTCCAGAGCTGCGCTCACTATTCTGCTGGTGCAGTCATTGTGTACATACATTACATTACATATCCTGTACTGATCCTGAGTTATATCCTGTATTATACTCCAGAGCTGCGCTCACTATTCTGCTGGTACAGTCACTGTGTACATACATTACATTACTTATCCTGTACTATATATATATATATATATATATATATATATATATATATATATGTCCAAATAATCTATCTATAACAATGTAAAATGGTGTTTAAAGCTGGATAGACCATTACAAGCACTGATGACAGATGCTACCTTACCCCACTGCCAGCCACAACTGTTGAAATGCCAGAACATTTATAGTAGGTGAAGGAAAAAGAAAAATAGCAAAAGCTGGTGGCATTTAGGTAAATTTTGCCCATTTTTTGCCCAAAGTTACCCTTTAAGTTCCAAATTGTAAATCCAGCTCTGTGTATATAATGACTATATGAAATGAAGACCTTCTTGTGACTTGTACAAAGTGATGACCCTGACCTATGAGTGACGTGTCAGATAATAACAGCCTCAGAGAGGTTGGACTTTTTTAATATATATATAAATATATATATATAAGTATTTTTGGAAATGCTGCACAATGATGTGCCTTATTGAGTACCTGTTTGTCAAGCTATGTTTCCTTTACGAATGGCAATGCACAATATTTTTATATATTTTATCAAAGGAACAAAAAACGTATTTGTATGTATGACCAAATGTGATGGAAAAAGGAAGCGAATAAAACAACTTTTTGAAATGACTAAGTTATACAATGCAAAACATATAGAAATCATGAAAAAAGTTCTCTTAAAGGGACTGACTGCTTAGGGATTAGTGTGACTATTACGAATACGCTTGTCCCCTTGTCTAATATCAGGGTTAGTTCACACGGGTCAGATTTCTATGCATCTGAAGCATGTAGATAAAACTGAAAAACTTCATTCACTAGCCTGGTACTATAATCCACCTTATAGAGATGTAAGGAGGTGTGGAGACGCACCTTGAATGGGTGGTGTTGCACAGGGTGGGGTTAAACCCCTGCCCAAAGTGTGCTCGTAAGTAGAGTAAGAACATAGTACTAACAAGCTGTTTATGGGTTATCGCAGTGGCGTAACTACCGGGTTAGTCATGGTAGCGTCTGCTACATGGCCCGGGACATTAGGGGACCTGGCTGGCCCTTGATGGTTTTTTTTTAATAGGCCATTACCTGTTGGAGTAACCCCATCAGGTAATGGGCCCTATTTACTTGCCAGTTCTCTCTCCGGCTCACGGCCACCTGTGCTTCCCCATCTGTGGATGTGGCTGTGAGCTGGAGCGTGGGTCAGTAAGTGAGGCTCCAGAGTATAATGATCGGAGGCCTAGGGGAGGTGAGGAACATAAACACACTATTACTTACCTCTCCTGTGATCCGACAGGCTTTGGGTCTAATTGGTGACGTCACAGACATCACGTGGGACGAGCCTGCGCTCACGTGACACCTGTACCTGTGAGGATGGCTGAAATCAGCGGGGAGTGCGCTGGAGCCCAGGATAGGTAAGTAACAGTGTTTTTTATGTTTGTATCCTCCCCTGGGTCTTTGATCATTATACTCTAAGGTCTGAATAGACTCCAGAGTATAAAAATTGTAACAGGGTAGTCAGGGTGTGCAGGGGCCACTATGGGGCATAATACTGTGTGCAGGGGCCACTATGGGGCATAATACTGTGTGCAGGGGCCACTATGGGGCATAATACTGTGTGCAGGGGCCACTATGGGGCATATACTTTGTGCAGGGGGCTGCCACGGGCATAATATTGTGTACGGGAGCCGCTGTGGGGCATAATACTATGTGCAGGGCCACAATGTGACATAATACTGTGTGGAGGGGCCACAATGTGACATAATACTGTGTGCAGGGGCCACTATGGGGCATAATAATGTATGTAGAGGGTAATATGGGCCATAATAGTTTGTGCAGGAATGCGGTTTGTGTGGGTGAATGGGGGCGTTCGTGGTCAAAGTTGGGGGCCCCATGTCAAATGTTTGCCTTGAGGCCGAGCCATTCCTAGTTACACTAGTTTTGCTCTATGTTGTATCATGTGTTATATGTGAAGTCATGTCTTATATGTGATGAGTCGGAACTCTATTGTGCTTAAGAGATACGCCATGGGAAAGGTTGTTTGTTGCGCCACCTACTGACGATCTAATTGGTGAACGCAATTCATTATGTGTTTAGACATATATTATACCTTGGAAGGGGTGTAGTTTAGAAGGGAAGGGTGTGGTTTGGCAGGAAAGAGGAGCGGCTTAAGCTTTTTGAGTGTGCAGCAATATTTGACTTTGATACATTTGGCGCATTCTTACATTGCCTGCTCCACTGTTTGATTAGTAAAGTTCTTGGCTTCAATTATCTGTTACCAAACAATCAGGAGAATTCTATATATTCAGCTTTGAATGTGACTAGAGAAGAAACTGTAAAGTGGTAGCAGGTAGTTACTTCTGTTACATGATGTACACAGAGGATCTGGAAGAGCGGCAAGCATTGTGTAAGACACAAAGAAACTGGAGGAAGAACAAACTGGACCAGTCGAAACAGAAACGTACAGGAAGTGAACATGAGACTTCTCCGAGGTGGCTATTGTGTGTGTGTGACGTGTGTGTGGTGTGAAGGACACATGGGCTTTGTGTGGTGCACAATGCGGGAAGCACACATTCTAGAAATGTCACGCATATAGAGATGGAAGAAGTTCTCTCTTTTCAGTGACTGCTTTCCTACACATCAAACGGGCGGCTTTTCTATTATGGTGACCCAGATGTTTTCTGTTTAGCAATGCCCCTGATACATACACATATATATACATGCATCTATATACAAATACACACACATATACATATACTAACATCTCTGTAAATGTGAATTTTTTTATCATGATGACCCAGATGTCTTCAGAGTCTTGCAACGCCCCATTGTATAAATAAATAAATACATATATATACTGTATATATATATCCATCTATATACAGTCCTATGAAAAAGTTTGGGCACCCCTATTAATCTTAATCATTTTTAGTTCTAAATATTTTGGTGTTTGCAACAGCCATTTCAGTTTGATATATCTAATAACTGATGGACACAGTAATATTTCAGGATTGAAATGAGGTTTATTGTACTAACAGAAAATGTGCAATATGCATTAAACCAAAATTTGACCGGTGCAAAAGTATGGGCACCTCAACAGAAAAGTGACATTAATATTTAGTACGTCCTCCTTTTGCAAAGATAACAGCCTCTAGTCGCCTCCTGTAGCTTTTAATCAGTTCCTGGATCCTGGATAAAGGTATTTTGGACAAACAATTCAAGTTCAGTTAAGTTAGATGGTCGCCGAGCATGGACAGCCCGCTTCAAATCATCCCACAGATGTTCAATGATATTCAGGTCTGGGGACTGGGATGGCCATTCCAGAACATTGTAATTGTTCCTCTGCATGAATGCCTGAGGATTTGGAGCGGTGTTTTGGATCATTGTCTTGCTGAAATATCCATCCCCGGCGTAACTTCAACTTCGTCACTGATTCTTGAACATTATTCTCAAGAATCTGCTGATACTGAGTGGAATCCATGCGACCCTCAACTTTAACAAGATTCCCGATGCCGGCATTGGCCACACAGCCCCAAAGCATGATGGAACCTCCACCAAATTTTACAGTGGGTAGCAAGTGTTTTTCTTGGAATGCTGTTTCTTTTTGGACGCCATGCATAACGCCTTTTTTTATAACCAAACAACTCAATCTTTGTTTCCAAAATGAAGTTGGCTTCTCCAAATGTGCTTTTGCATACCTCAGGCAACTCTATTTGTGGCGTACGTGCAGAAACGGCTTCTTTCTCATCACTCTCCCATACAGCTTCTATTTGTGCAAAGTGCGCTGTATTGCTGACTGATGCACAGTGACACCATCTGCAGCAAGATGATGCTGCAGCTCTTTGGAGGTGGTCTGTGGATTGTCCTTGACTGTTCTCACCATTCTTCTTCTCTGCCTTTCTGATATTTTTCTTGGCCTGCCACTTCTGGGCTTAACAAGAACTGTCCCTGTGGTCTTCCATTTCCTTACTATGTTCCTCACAGTGGAAACTGACAGGTTAAATCTCTGAGACAACGTTTTGTATCCTTCCCCTGAACAACTATGTTGAACAATCTTTGTTTTCAGATCATTTGAGAGCGGGCTGTCTATGTTCGGCGACCATCAAACTTAACTGAACTTGAATTGTTTTGTAAAGAGGAATGGTCCAAAATACCTTCATCCAGGATCCAGGAACTGATTAAAAGCTACAGGAAGCGACTAGAGGCTGTTATCTTTGCAAAAGGAGGATGTACTAAATATTAATGTCACTTTTCTGTTGAGGTGCCCATATTTTTGCACCGGTCAAATTTTGGTTTAATGCATATTGCGCATTTTCTGTTAGTACAATAAACCTCATTTCAATCCTGAAATATTACTGTGTCCATCAGTTATTAGATATATCAAACTGAAATGGCTGCTGCAAATACCAAAATATTTAGGACTAAAAATGATTAAGATTAATAGGGGTGCCCAAACTTTTTCATAGGACTGTATAAGTAGGGTAGTGTATGGTCCCAACTGAATGAGATCCCTGGCAATTTTTACAATGGGAGGCAATACTGCCCACTTCTTGAAAAAAGAAGGGCCCTCCTTGCTTTTGCTGTGGATTCCGTGACTGGTTCAATTGCAGAATCCAGGGCGCCAGATTAATCCCATTATTTGAGGCTACTCAGCGAGTAAATTTCATGGTCAAAAAGTATAGGGCCGGAAAGTGGAGCACAATGTTAGATGGAAGACCGCCTCAAATTCTTCTTCACTTTCCAGCCTTGGGCTAGGTTCATGTGGATGTAAATTAAGAGAAATTCCTCATCATTTTCGGGTGTCGTACATTTGGCCTTGGTCTAGCTGCGATAGAATCAAAATGCAGGGCAAAGGTATTCTGTTATAGATTTCCATGCTTATTAGGGCCGAATGAATGGGCCTAATCATCAGGGAACCCCAAGCCATAGAATCTGCGGCAAGATGGAGTAGGATGCAGATTTTTTCTTTCCCATATCCTGTGGAGCGGAATCTGCCCCAGATTCGGTGGTGGAATCCACTCCCAAATCAATGGCCGCAGTTTTCCTTGAGTTCGATCTAGTCTATCGACTATAATTCAGCGATCCCCCACATTGCCTTTGAAGCCCATCACCGACCTCTTGCTCATCACCATTGAGGAATGAAGTCCCTGACTACTGGACATGACCACTGGGGCCGGTGATGGCTGCAGCAGCCAAGTGGGAGATCATTGACATAATCATTGGAGTGCCAAAAAGAGACCAACTCAGTACTGGGGCCGATGGATGAAGTAGTGTCACTTATTCTTTTATATTATCCCCTCCAATAAGAGAGGAAGGGCACATATAATTATAAAAAAAATTTTTTTTTAATGGAGAATACAAGTATTTGCTAAAAAAGACATATCAGAAGCAATCAAAGATTCTCTGAATTCCCCCCCAAAAAGGAATATTGATAAAGGGTTTCTAATCCTAACACTTCTATGGTGACTTTCCATTGTGTCTACCTTACACCGTCCCTATACATCTTTACTCTAATTTGTTAGCAAATTGTGCCCTTTGACCTCTATTAGGATTCCCAACATCTATCATCTTCAAATGGGTGAGTCTAAGAAGCCATGGACAGCTGGTGTGTAATACTTGACACCCCCGTGACACCTGTGGCAATCTCCTATATCATTGACTACAGGGTGATACGATGGCCCTCTTCACCTCTGGCTATAAGGGATCGATCTCAGTTTTCCTTTTTCTACTAATTAAATCTGTAAAGTCACATCTGCTGAAGTCACATTGTATATAGGAACGTCTAAGGCTCTGTTCACATCTGCACTAGTATTTTTGTTATTTTGCTCTGTTATAGGAATACTTGACAGAACCTTTCCATAATGAACAGGAGTGGAGTCCATTAGACCACACTGACTAGACAAAGGAAGCCATTTTTCTTCTACACGCCTGATATTGTAATAGGTAAAATGGCGCAATGTTCTGCACTAGTTTCACCAGCATTTTTTACTGAACACAGATGTTGTTATATTCCTACCAGGAGATTTCCATATATGTTATATGAAGAGGAGAAAATGCTATAGGGCCAAGTATTATAGACCCATAGGCTTGAATCACGAGTAGAGATGGGTGAAACTTGCAAAATTAATTCTGTAGATATTTAGTTTAGTTTTGTACAAGAATTTTCCAAAATTGGGGATGGCCATCCACAAATCATTATTATACTCTGGTGGAGGTGAAATAAAATAATAAACACTGATACTCACCTTCCTTCACCTGGCTTGGGCTCTTTCCATCTGGCAAGATCTTCTATTATCTTCTGTCCTCCTGGATGATGTCAAAGGCCCCAAGGGACTGCTGAGACCTCTGTGGCCATGTGGCCACTTGGGGTGTGCCGAACTCATTATACTTACATGGAAGCATCCTGACAACAGTGCAACCTATGTGACAATCACCCAGTAAGCCAGAAGTTGAGAGAAGACAATGGAAGTGGACTGTACGGGAGCCCAGGAGATGAGATTTTCAGTGTTTATTATCTTTCTACACCTCCCTTGGCACACAGATAGGGATGAACTGACCATGGTTTATTTGTGGGCCTATGGTTTGATGAGAACCATCATCTCTAATTTAGATGTAGCTCCTGTTGCAAAATTTAGAACATAAATTACATAAATTGACTGACGCTGGTTGATAAATCGGATATATTTTTAGACTGGGTAGTCTCAGCTTATAGAACTTTTTAGTTGGTTTAGTTTGCACCAAAATTCTTGTGTAATTTTGGAGCACATTGTCATATTGTAAGCCATTCACCTTTACTAAGCCCCACCTACTAAGCCTGCCCCCTTGCCAAACAAGGCGATAAAAGTATCTAAGGTTATATTCCCACAACCATGTCTATTTCTCAACCTCGAAAAATGGATGAATCAGTTAGTTTCTAATGGTCAGTTTGCATATTTTTTGCCTCCCTTCCGTGTTCGTTTGTTTGTTTTGATGGACAAGTGTAATTTGTTTGGCATCAGTTTTTAGAATAAGGTCCTGAGACACCCCTGTGAGGACCTCAGTCAGGAGGATATTAGAGTGACAGGAGCTCATGGGACTGATAGGGATAGCCAAGTATATTGTTGTTCTGTTTCAACAACATAGAAACTGAATTGAGTGGTGGGTACGTTATTGGGTCCCAGTAGTGTACCAACATCAGGGCACTTGTTATGACTATGGCGTGCCCGTGAGTCCCAATCACAGGCTTCAGCGGTCCCCCAGGTGCGTGACATCAGCCAGGAGGCCAGACAAAGATTCGAAGGGAGCGCCGGATACCTCAAGGGAGTCCAAGTGATGGAAGGTGAGTGTAATTGTTTGTTATCATTCCGCATCTCCACAATTAGGTGTCCAAAGAAACCCCAGATTGTAATAGTGATTCATAGATGACAAACCCCAAAAGTTTGGATCAAGTTTGAAACATTTGGAAAATTCAAGTCAAATCAGGTTTGTCCATCTGCATCCTGCAGTGAGGAAGAAGAGGGGGCTTCAGAGCCCCATTCTAGTCATAGGCAAGGGTCCAAATGCAATCATAAAGCATTTCTCCTGTAAATAGGTGATAAGTGTCAATGGCAAGAAACCCAATGCTCTCTTTGTAGTCCATTGGAAGCTCTCTGATAAGAGCCTGGCAACCTCCATGGACTCAGCCGGCTGCTGTCTGGGATAAATCAGCCATTAAAACAACATCATGGAATTCCCAGAAGTAAATGAGGCATGTCCTTCTTCCTGAGACCCTGGTGGCTTTCCAAAAACCCAAGGTCTTGCAGTGTTTCCAGAGCACATCTGGCCTTTGTAGGCGACCAGCTTTTCACCCCTCAGGCCATCATCCTCTTACATCTTCTTCTAACAAAGCCATTGAATTGCTTTTTATCCAGTAACTCAATTATTCGTTTCTAGTATTTCTTAGAATGAGAGTAGCATTGACCACATGGGCCCTAGGACATCACCTAAACAGAAGCAGATTTCTAGTCATTTTTTCTTTTGTGTGTGTTTATTGTATTATTACAATGCATATCCTTTATTCAAAAACAATATTATATGAGCCAAAGTCATCGGAAACTGAAAGGTCTTCCGGTACAAAGCTGTAGAAAACCAGAGCACCAAGAGGAACACGTGAACTCCAAGCAGATGGTGATCTTGTAGGACCCGAACACAAGGTGTCCATGATGCAGCCAACAATTGTAACCCCTATGGTGTCATGTCACCTGTATATTCTATTCCAGGAATTGGACCAATGAGTGATTATGAAGATAATCTTGTTTCCCTTAGTCCTAACAGCGGCACAATGTGGGGTATTTCTGCCCCTGTGTGCTGGTAGGACAGGCGGATATTTAATTAGCCAATCAAATGCGTGGCAGGCCCTATAAGAGGGCACAAGAACCTCCCCTCTGCGTGTAAACACAAAAGTACCTCCATTACATTTATATACAGTTTTATACATAAGATATGATTCCCAGGGTGGGAAATCTTGTGCCGCTGTTAGGACTAAGGGAAACAAGATTATCTTCATAATCACTCGTTCCCTGTCGTCCTCAACAGCGGCACAATGTGGGGATATAGCAAGCAGGTCCCCAAGATGGGTGGGACAAACCCATGACCGAACTTAAACTGGTCTGGGCAAAGGCAGTGGAATCTGCCACTTGGTCCTTCAGGCGGTAATGCCGAATGAAGGTGGATTCAGATGCCCAAGAGGCAGCTGCATATATTTGGTCCACAGACAAAGCACTTCTTTCTGCCCGTGAAGTGGACACTGCCCTGGTTGAATGGGCATGAAGGAAAGATGGAGCCGACAGCCCTTGGGCGGTATAGGCGACTCTAATAGTCTCGGTAACCCACCGGGATATTGTAGCTTTGGCGGCTTTGGCGCCCTTGTTTTTCCCCGTGTAGCTGACCAACAGGTTTTCAGTCCACCTAAAGGGGCGAGTGCGCTGCAAGTAGATCTGCAGGCATCTAACCACATCCAGCTTGTGCCATCTTTCTTCTTCAGCAGAAGAAGGGAACGGAAAAAATACTGGAAGGGAAATCAGTTGGTTCCTGTTTACAGCAGATGGCACCTTGGGACAAAACCCAGGGAGGAACCTAAGCTGTACATGGTCAGAGAAAAAGGTGGTATATGGCTCCTCAGCGGACAAAGCTTGTAGTTCACTAACGCGTTTGGCAGGTGTGACTGCCAATAGCAGCGCCATTTTGCCGGTTAGCGACTTGAGGGAGACCTCTTCCAGAGGTTCAAATGGCTGGCCACATAGGGCGTTCAGGACCGGAATAAGGTCCCATTGGTGGACAGGGGTGTTTACCACCGGTCTCAGCCTAGTTGCCCCTTTAATAAAGGTGCTCACTAAAGGATCCTGAGACAAACGCCTCCCCAGATAGGCGGACAGGGCCGCTACGTGTACCTTGAGTGTGGCCGCAGCAAGACCTCTGTCTAGTCCGTCTTGAAGGAAGTCCAGGATCGCCTCCGTAGGGGGATCGGTGGAGTCCACTTGATGCTGCAGACACCAGGCATTAAAGATGTTACCTATTCGACGGTAGTTCCTGTTAGTCGAATCTGCTCTGGCGCTGGATAGGGTCTTCAAGACGGCTTGTGGCAGTCCTCTATTTCTCAATAGGGACTGGTCAACCTCCAGGCTGTCAGGTTGAGTCTCCTCAGATCCTGGCATCTCAGCTCTCCTTGGGTTACCAGGTCTGGGAGTGGGAGAAGCCTCCAATATATGCCCTGACTCATTTGTATGAGCTGAGCAAACCAAGCCCTTTTTGGCCAGAACGGGATTATGGCTATTCCCGAGGCTTGGTCCTGTCTTATTTTTATCAATACCTTCGGTATGATTGGAATTGGAGGAAATATGTAAAACAGCCTGAACCTCCATGGGATGGACAGGGCATCCACCGCCAAGGGATTGTCCTCCTGGTACAGAGAGCAGAAGGTCCCCACCTTGGCGTTGAGTCGGGTAGCCATAAGATCGACCTCCGGGAGACCCCATCTCTGGACGATCTGTTGAAATACGTCTGGATTGAGAGACCATTCTCCTGATACGGTAATACCCTGACTCAGCTGATCCGCTACTATGTTCAGGGAGCCCTTTATGTGAACAGCGGATAACTGGACCAGATTCTTCTCCGTCTAAGCAAATATGAGATTCGTCTCTCTCAGCAAGGTTGGTGACCTGGTGCCCCCTTGTTTGTTTATATAGACTACCACCGTCATATTGTCTGACCGGTTTTTGACAGACTTGCCTTTCAATTCTGGGGCAAAGTGTACTAGGGCCAGGTACACTGCTCTGAGTTCCTTGAGATTGGATGACCCCAGCTCCGGACATCTCCATCGTCCTTGTACAGTTTTGTCTTGACAATGGGCTCCCCATCCCCACTGGGATGCATCTGTTGTCAACAGGGTCCACACTGTCGGGACCGTGGACCTTCCGTCTTTCAGGTGTATCCACCATCTGAGGGAAAGACGGGTAGCGGGAGAAAGGCAGATCTTCTTGTGCAATCCCCGTGGAGACCTGTTCCAGGTTCTCAACACTTCCATCTGCAGGGGACGCAAATGCCATAAAGCCCAAGGCACCGCCCTGGCCGAGGATGACATCAGGCCCAGGACTCTCATGGCGGTCCGGATGGTTACCTGCCGAGTGCACAATAGGAATCGTGCACTGGCTTGGATTCTTTCCTTCCTTGGACTGGAGAGGAAGATCTGCATCGCTTCTGAATCCACTATAAATCCGAGGAATTTTCTTCAGGTGGATGGAACGATTTCGGACTTCTCCCAATTGATAATCCTAACTCCTGTAGGAAGTTGATGGCAAGGTTGAGCTGCTGGAGGAGAGCAGCAGGAGACTGAGCTTTCAGTAGCCAGTCGTCTAGATAAGGGACGATGAAAAGACCCTGAAGTCTGAGGGCCGCGGCGACCGGAGCAATCACCTTGGTGAATACCAGTGGGGCGGATGTGATGCCGAATGGCAGAGCTGTGAATTGATAGTGCTCCCTGTGGCCGGCCATAGCGACGGCAATCCTGAGGAACTTCCTGTGGAAATGAGCAATGGGGACATGTAGATAGGCGTCCTTCAAATCGAGGGTAACCATCACCTCTCCTGGCTGAAGAAACACAGCCACGGAATCCACGGTTTCCATTCGAAATGACCTCTTCCTGATAAACCAATTGAGGTACCTCAGATCTATTATCATCCTCCAGCCCCCGGTGAACTTGGGGACCAGAAAGACGGGGGAGTAGACTCCCAGACCGAGGTCTGAGGCTGGTACCTTCTCCAGGGCGCCCTTGGTAACATATTCGGCAACCAAGGCTTCTAGACTGGCCTGCTGAGAAGGTGGAAGAGTTTGGGTGGAAACGAACCGATCTGGAGGTGGAAGATGAAAGTCGATGTGATACCCGTGTTGTATGATCTTCAACACCCATGGGTCTTGGATATGGGTGAACCATGCTCTGGAAAAGGAGGAAAGACGTCCTCCCACAGGAAGGGGGGCCAGAGGGAGCTGCCCCACGTCAAAACTCAGGCTTCCTCTTGGTGTCCTCCTTGGAAGCGCCACGACCAGCTCCCCTAGGGCGATATCTAAAACGCCGTTGTTGGGAAGGGCGTCTATAATTAGAGGAAGAACCTCTGCCTCTAGAGGGAGCACGTCTGCCCCTGGATGCTTGAGGTAGGGACCTTCCCCTACCTTCAGCTAATCCCTCCATAATGGCGTCTAAGCTTTGGCCAGACACCCTTCCCAGCTCAAAGGGGAGAGCACAGAGTGCTGCTTTAGACGCAAAATCTGCCTGCCAAGGCTTTAGCCAAAGGGGTCTACATGCCGCAGTAGACAACGCCATAGATTTGGCGGAGATTTTTAATTGATGGCAGGAGGATTCCGCCAAATAATCTGCAGCCCTATGAACTCTTTTCATAGAGGCCAGAATCTCATCTCTGTCTACGCCCAAGTCTATATCCCGCTCCAAGGCGGCTAAGCGGTTGCGCAAAAAGTCACCAACCATAGAGGAGGCTATGGCCACAGAGGCTTGCGCGGAGGAAGCTGAGTAGACCTTCTTCAGAACGGAGTCCGCCCTACGATCCAGAGGGTCCTGAAGATTTGAACCATCTTCCAAGGGCACCAGGGTTCTG
This sequence comes from Leptodactylus fuscus, assembly GCF_031893055.1. Taxonomy (NCBI): domain Eukaryota; kingdom Metazoa; phylum Chordata; class Amphibia; order Anura; family Leptodactylidae; genus Leptodactylus; species Leptodactylus fuscus. The sequence goes on along the minus strand of NC_134267.1, from coordinate 223,523,532 downwards.
CGGGACAGCTTTGCTACGGCCAAATCCACCTTCGGGGGAGGCCCCCAGGAATCCCACTGGGTAGTGTTAACAGAAAACAAACTCTTGAAGATCCTGGAAAGCGAATGTCCTTTCTCTGGCTGTTTCCACTGCTGCGCCATAAGGTCGGTCAGCGTGGCGTCCGCATGGAAGGCAATATGTCCCCCAGAGGCAGACGTGGAGGCTTCCCCGTCAACATCTCGGCCCACTGTAGACCGGATGGACTTCAGCAGCCTGCCCGTTTGTTCATAATGGAACGCAGTTCTGCTGGAATAACTGAGTCGTCCTCGGAGGAATCATCCTCTGCCACCCGCAGGTGTTACAAGGGGGGGTAGAGACGAGGAACGGAGCTCAGAGCATGGTCTCCTGGTGAGCTGAGACAAGGTGCAATGGATCCCTTTGAGGGAATCATCCTGCAAAACAAAAAGGAGAGTACAAGCAAGGGAAAAACTATTTACCCAAGCGATGCCCAAACTCACCATCTCCTTGACCCATGCCATCATATCTCTGGGAGAGGGCTCCACAGGTGGAGGACCTCTGCACCCGCGACAACGGGCCCACTCATAGCCTGAAAATAGGCAAGTTATAGGACCAGTAGTACCCCGCAGGGCACAACCTTTCAAGCCGCTACCTACCATCAGGGAGTGGTGTGTCGCAATCGAAGCAGGAAAGATGTTTCCTCTTGGAAGAGGTTTTCCTCCTACCATCCCCAGGAGGGGTAGTAGAGGATGACATATCCTACAGAGAGAGATAATAGACCATGCAACACTGTCACCATGACATCATACCAGCTTTTTAAAAAAAGGGTAAATCTTACCAGGTCCTGTAGACCGGACAGCGAGGTGACGGATCCCAATAAAGTTTGCAAACTGGAAAAGAGTTCAAGATCAATGAACACCACAATCGCACGCCTTCAGCAGATACTGCAGGAAGGTCTCTGACACCAGGCCAGCCAGCCTCTTAATTCTGGCCGGCTGGAAGTGGGCGGAGCCACAATCAAAGCAGGTGAGGCAACCTGCCCAGACAACTAACCCTGTAATCAGGGGTCTGCAAAGATATACATTCCCCCCCACCAAGAGGCCCTTAACACGGGCACTTACCCCCACATCTCCCCGTCTTTTCCGGCCTTTAATAAGGCCTGAATCTTCCCTGAGTGAGCGGCCGCCAGCGCCAGGCCGTTGCCATGGCGCTATGATACTTCCGGCGAAACCGGAAGTGCGCGCTTACAGCGGCCGGCGGGGAACAGGATACACAACAGTGTGGTTCCACCCGCCGGCAGTCCACGCGGCCACCAGAGGCGGCATGCGGAGTCCCCGGACTCTCACCAAAATGTCAGGTAAGTCACAAGGAGCAGGGGAAGCGGAGGAGAGGGGGGGCAGGGGGGATAGAGGGGGGTAGCCACACATGGCTAACAAGCACCTTCTCCCCGCAGGGCACAGAAGGTGACAAGAAGAAAACAACCGCTCAGGAGGTGAGTGATCCTGCTGAGCTTCTCTAAGAGGACACAAGTCCTCCCACCTGTCCTCTGTCCACACAGGACAGAAAAAAACACGCAGAGGGGAGGTTCTTGTGCCCTCTTATAGGGCCTGCCACGCATTTGATTGGCTAATTAAATATCCGCCTGTCCTACCAGCACACAGGGGCAGAAATACCCCACATTGTGCCGCTGTTGAGGACGACAGGGAACCCCTGTTGGAGGGGTAGTTCAATGGTAAGGATTAAAGAAACAGAGAAGTTTCCATTCCCTAAAATGAGTATGCCATTGTGTCTACACACGGGTTGGTCCAACCCATTTAAGAACCAAACACGTTGCTATAGAACTGTGGCCTCCTAATCTTAGTTGCTAACAAGACCCACAAAAAATATGGACCCACAGATAGATTGCTAACAGATAAAGGGGATTTTGCCATTATGAACACTTATGTACTATCCACAGGACGGGGTATAAGTGCACGATCCCTGAGGGTCTGACTGCCAGATCCCTCAGCGATCAGGAGAATGGGAGACCCAAAGTCCTTCTAAAGTCCTCCTTAGGAATTGAGCGACAGTGCACTTTGCATGACCGGCACTCCATTCACTTCTTTGGGGTTGTGGGTGCTGCCAAATGTTACAGTTCTGGTAACCCCATTGAAGTGAATGGCCCTTGGTCCCCTGTTCTCCTGTTCCCCTCCAGTGATCAGGCACTTATTCCCTGTCCTGTGCATAGAGGATAAGTGTCCCTTGTGGCGCGACCCCATTAAAGCTAAACCAAAGAACAGAACCTAAATGATTGTGTGTTGTTCCACCGTTAACTCTCACAGTGGACTTTGATAGAGAAACCCCTAGGCCATTATCCTTGACGTAGTCTCAGCAACAACCGAAGTGTAGATATTATAGGCAGAAGCCACCAAGTCCTACTAGACAGTGAGCACTAAACATGAACCCAGCGTGTCTACCCAGCCCAGCAGTTAGATAGGTTAGGGTCACCTGAATCAAACAGTGTACTCACCTTGTGAATCGGTGTCTCAATTGCAGAGATATCAACTTTTTTGCCAATATGCAAATTAGCTTGTTGAAGCAACAACAATGCCTTTGTTGCTCCAAAGGCAATGGAGACAACGATTCACAAGGAAAGAAAATTTTTTCGATACAGGTGACCCTAACCTATCTATCTGAGAAGCTGGGTTCATATACTGTGTCCAATAGTGCCTAGTGGTATGTATTTTTTATGATATTTTGATATTGCATCAAAAAAATTTTAACCCACCCAAAAGATCAATGAGTACTCATCTTTTCAGACAACCATATGACCTGGGCTACAGGATCCCCTCCTCGAAATCACCACCATTTGAACACATCAGTGATTCCTGTTTAGCCTTAAAGCATGAAGGACATATACGTCCATCCTATACTGGTAAAATACAAGGTCATTTATCTTCAGCTTCAAGGCTGACGAGAGACCATTGCAAGTATGTGGCTCAGAGCAGTCTCCAAGCCAGAGGGAGACATTCTTGATAATTTGAGGTCAAAAAGCCGTAATCCTTATCGAGACTGGTTGAATGGAGAATTCACATTTTGATTCCCCGGGGAATAAAGGGCAGAGGAGTTGAGGTCAAGGGTGACCTATTAATAAGAGCCTTGTTTCCACTAGGAGGATGGGAACATGGTCATCATTTTTTCAGCGTATAGCCATATTTTATCATTTAGTCCAAGAATACCAAAGATTGTAGAATTTAATTTCTTAGACTCAGCTTCTCAACTTGCTTATATGGTTTATGGCCTGACTTGACCATAATGGTCACCAATCCAGTACTGTAGCCTTCAGCCGCAAAAAAACCTACAGCTTTTACTGTTTGCACAATCTATTGTAAATACTTGAAGTTACTGACGTGCAAATTAAAATCTTGAAAAATTACAGTATTTGTCCAAGACCTACCTTCCAGGGTGCAGCTGCTGACGGCAGAATGTAAACATATTGACGCTACAGTCGGCTGTCTGGATCAGCGTAGACTTCGCAAATAGAGAATCTCATAAGCCTTCATGATTTAAATAAATCATAAAACTTCAATATTGATTGATTTTGGTCTGACTGCTTATTAACCCCAGTGTGATCACATAAAGGACCAGATCCCAAAGCACTATCCAGTTTAGCTAAGAAGTAACATGGCCAAATTAGATTAGATCCAGACACTCAGGTTCCATGTGGCTCCCACCGAGACAGGAGGGCACCAAGACAGGAGGGCATGTCCAGATGTGATTTCCCATTGCTTATACAACACTATATTGTAATGACTTCCATCAGTCTCTGTACTTAGTGGGGCTATCAGTCTACATTCCCTATTTGTCACGAAGGGTTGACCTTATAGGTGTCCGACCTTGTCTCTCAGGGTGCATCAGAAATCCTTGCTGAAGGAGAACCATAGATGGACCTGGTACCAGAGAATTGAGAATAAAATGGGCAAACTTCTCAAGATTTTTTTTATTTCAGGTTTGGAGTCCAGATTTTTATTGGATTGAAAAAGTTCGGTATGAATCTAAATTTAAATTGGCTTAAAATATAGTGTAGAATACTCTGAGGACTCCTAGGGACCTATCTATAAAACATAGTGTAGAACACTGTCAGGGCTCCTAAGAACCAATCTATAAAACATAGTGTATAACACTCTTAGGACTTCTAAGAACCAATCTATAAAACATAGTGTATAAAACTGTCAGGGCTCCTAAGAACCAATCTATAAAACATGGTGTAGAACACTGTCAGGGCTCCTAGGAACCTATCTATAAAACATAGTGTAGAACACTGTCAGGGCTCCTAGGAACCTATCTATAAAACATAGTGTATAACACTGTCAGGACTCCTAGGAACCTATCTATAAAACATAGTGTAGAACACTGTCAGGGCTCCTAGGAACCTATCTATAAAACATAGTGTAGAATACTGTCAGGGGTCCTAGGAACCTATCTATAAAACATAGTGTATAACACTGTAAGGGCTCCTAGGAACCTATCTATAAAACATAGTATATAACACTCTTAGGGCTCCTAGGAACCTATCTATAAAACATAGTATATAACACTCTTAGGGCTCCTAGGAACCTATCTATAAAACATAGTGTAGAACACTGTCAGGTCTCCCAGGAACTGTGAGGAGGTGACAGGCAGAGAGCTGAAGTCCTAGGAATAGGCCTCAGCACAGGTGTAGATCCTTGGCTCATTCTTGGGCC